>NW_007260024.1:328600-370667 GCF_000164805.1 Carlito syrichta | reverse complement strand
GTCGTTATGGCAACTGTGCAGTTCATTGTTTTAAGTGGCATGGCAGGTTTTGAGACGTAGGTAGTTTCCATGTAATAGGCAATCAGATTTAGGTTTTAGGTTAAAATGTCATTGAATTAAGTTTTATAGAACATAGAGTAAGTTCATAATTTTTATACTTATTAGTACTAATGATAAGGTTTGTAATAGATTATAGTAGGATAATAGTTGTATTAGAATTTAGACATGATATTATAAGATAAGTAATTAATAAAGTATAAAAGACAATAGTTTAGATATTTGAAATTTATAGAAGTTGTGATAAAATTTTAGGTTAAGGATAAGTTCATAGGTAATTAATATACAATCATAGGGCAGTATAGAAATGTAGTAGGTTATAAGAATTATAAAAATAAATAGTATAAAATTAAGGTAATAAAATTAAGTCATTTAAGTAAACTTATAGATTATAGTATAGTGTTAAGTTAATAATATTAATCGTCAAAAATATTAAAAGTTAGTAAAATTGGATTGAACTTAGAGTTAACTTGGAAAGTTTTTTAATCAGGGTTTAGAACTTAGAGTATAATATGAATGATTTATTGAACATTGTGGAGAACATTTTGAACAATCTGTATTGAAATTGTGCACCTGTGATTCATACATCATGGAATTGTAATTGTTCACTGGGAACCTGAAAGTCTTGTGATGGTACATGATTTGTAAAGCGTGTTACACATCAATGAATTTGTACGCCCCCAGCAAGTAATTGTCACACTGCTGGAGATTATAGAAAATGGTATATACGTTGGAAAAATTTGAATAAAATTGGCTTCAGTCTTGGCCAGACTGTTCCCAGAAGAGCTGCCTCTGAGTGGTTTCTTCTCTCTGTTCTGACTCACCGGTGCGGTCCTAACCCCTCCTCGGTCAGTGCTGGTCACCGACACTACTGCTCATTTGAATCTCCCCAGGAGGAACTGTGTTGTACAACTAGGTAACCACACGTCTCAGGGTGTCTAGGACAGTCCTAGTTCACACCTGCTGCCCCAGCTTAATTAACAGCATTTCTTTCACATCTAAGAATGTTTCACATTGCATGATACAGTTTTCTATACAGAGCGCTTTCCAAACTAATCTGGATCCTGTTCTCTTTTTTGTAGAACACCCAGGTGTTAGGTAGAACACAGTCTGGGAAACACAACCTGTCCCCACTTACTGGACGTCCATGTTCAGCCTGGCCTCAGACCCCTCCAAAGTAACTGATGTCATGGTTTGGGTCCCTTGCCATGGGCTTCTCTGCAGCTGGAGGGCCTCTCCCTCTGTGAAGTTTATGACCCCTGCCTCTTGTCTTGTGTTTTGCCCTGTGTTTAGTCTGGAGGGTCAAGTACTTCCAAGACGCTACTCGTGGTAAATTACAAGTCGTGTTTCACTTTGTCTTCCATGTCTTGCCACACACGATGACAACCTTTGTATGGTTAATTGAGTTGCATGTGACACTATTCTTGCCACGTACACTGTGAAAAGACTAATCCTTGAGAGAGGCCAAGGCCGCCCACCTCTGCCCTCCCTACCTCCTTGAGTCACCACTCTGTTGAGTTTTGCCCTGAGTCAGGCCCCCTACTGAGTCTCGCCCTGAGTCTCTCCTTGAGTCAGGCCCACTACTGAGCATGCTCCAGAATCCCCCATCATACACATACAGATGCCTAGCCTCTATCGCCACCCTTCCACCCAAGCTGCTCACAGAGTCACCAATCCCTTTTGCCCTCCCTAAATCACATTTACACACTTCATTTGGGTTTGGAAAGCTCAGACTCTGAAATGAGTTTGTCTCGTTGATTCATACTCTCTTTAAAAGTATCCAAAGTTCCTCAAAGAGCTAAACATATGGCAATAACATGACCCAACAATATCCCTGCTAGAAGTCCTTTCGGTTCCCAAGGAATTGAAAGCTGGGACTCAAAGAGATACTAGGACACCAATGTTCTCAGTAATCTTATTCACGGTGGTCAAAGGGTAAAAGCAGCCCAAGTGTCCACTAGCGGGTGATGGGACAGACACAATGTGATCCATACTGTGGAATATTATTCAGCCTTAAAGATGAATGAAAGTCTGATACATGCTTCAACACAGATAAACCCTGAAGACATGCTGAGCAAAATAAGCCAGACAGAGAAGGGCAAATAGTGCATGATTCTGCTTGCATGGGACACCTGGAACAGGCAAATTCATAGAGACAGAGGTAGGACAGAGGTGCCGGGACTGGGGGGGAACTGGGGCCATTGCCAGTGAATGGGCACAGAGCGTCTATTTGGCACGATGAAAGAGTTCTGGAATTGGCCTGGGCTGATGGTTGTGCAGCACTGCAAATATATCATTGTAATGCCACTGAGTTGTACACCTAAACATTGTTTAAATGGTTAACTCTATGTTATGTATATTTCTCCACAATAGAAAGAAGTGTCCAAAGTATTACAGCTCTTGAAACAAAAGCTTTCATAATAAACAAAAAAATCAGCCTCTTGACTCTATTCCATCTGACACGTACGTCCTCTGGGAGAAAACCCGACCTGGGGACTCCCAGCCAAGGAGCAACCTGAGCCAGTTGGCCACAGAGAGGCTTCCCCCGAGTTGCAGCTCCAGCCCTGTGATCACAACCACACCTTGTATCATTAGCACCAGTGTCCTGTAGAGTCACGAGCTGATGCATGTTTTTCCATCAGCCAAAATCACTCAGGCCAAGAGGGTTTGCCTCAATTATAGTTGCTCTCCGGGTCTCCTGGCTCCAAGTCTCCCTCTCCTCCCTGACTGGCATCCCACTCTACCAAGAGGACAGTGATCTGCCAGCATGCAGGGGAGTAAGGAAGGGCCACTGTGGTTAGAGTCAAAGGGGCAGGCAGGACAGGGACACTGCTGTCCACACTTATGGCACAGGCCGAATCTTCCACATGGGTGCTCCGATGTCTTGCCTTGGTGTGTTTCATGCTTTAGGATGCTCTCCGTTGGCCTGGCTCCCTGTGCTCAGGGCCCCTGTGACAGCAGGAAGACAAGTCAGAAAGGGCAACACCTGTGGCTTTCCAAGAGTAACACATCATTTGTCAGTATTCCTCAGTGATATCTTTATTGCCTGGCGAGAGAGAGTCCTTATCCCAAAGCATCACCATCGTCAAACCCCAGGGAAAGCGTCTTGCTTCCACAGAGAGTGTCCTGTGAGCCCAACATAGTGGAAAGCTGCAGTGCTTCAGATGGGGAGCTTTCCTTTGGTTTGGGAGTGCCTGGAAGCTCCTTGTAAAGTTCTCACTCAAAAGAAAAGTGAGATGTTCAAAATTCTGCCTGGGGTGATTATGCCCACTGTGCATTGGGTAGATTTAAGGAGGACAGATCAAAGTCATACAGCTTTGCACCATACCACGTTATGAAGGCCACATGCAGGAGATGACCATGGAAAAGGAACGATTCCAAAAACACTAATAGTGGGAGAGAGGAGGACACGTGGCATCTGGCACATTACTCCCTCTGGGAGTCTTTTCCTTTCTTCTCTGAGTTACCTGGTGGTGTGAGAGAAAGCTCCCCACTAGCAAAAAAGTCACAGGCAGTCTCTTTCTCCTTTCTTCTCAAGAACAGGTTTTTTCTGCAAGACTTTCTACTCCCATTGAGTTTTGAGGCAATCCCATGAAACTGAGCATGGACTGTGCTCTCCAGAGAAACCCCCAAGCACACAGTGCTGGCCTGGCTCTGATACTGCATGTAAGACTGATTTACGGAGCTTGTACTTGGCAGATTCTGCTGTTGCTGTTAGCTGGTTACTACCAAGACTGCACAGAAAGCACAGAACTATGGGAGCCCAGTCATGACCGAGACCCCAGGGTGTCTCATGCATTCCTGGAGGAAGTCACCACAGGAAAAATGCAAACACCTTCCGAAGTGCCCAGTTGTGTGGTCATTTTTCTATGCTTCTCCAAAGCAGAAGTTCTCGGGGGTCAACAACAGCCCCAAAAGCTGAGGGCTAAATAATAGCAGAACACAAATCACAAGTATTTTATAAGGGCAGAGGTCCAGAATTAGAGGGTCTGGGTTTGAATTCTGGCTCTCATGCTTCCCTAGCTTTGGGGTCTCATTACACCTCATGCTCTGGGGTCATGTTGCACCTTAGCCACAGCTATCTCCTCCATGAAGCAGAGTGAAAACAAGATCAGTCTCTCAGGGGGCCGGAAACAGTGGCTCATGCCTGTAATCCCAACACTTTGGGAGGCCAAGGTAGGAGGATCACTTGAGCCCAAGAGCTCCAGACCAAACTGGGCAGCATAGCAAAACCTTATCTCTGCAAAAATAAAAATTTAAAGATCAGCCAGGCATGGTGGCGTGTGCCTGTAGTTTCAGCTACTTGGGAGACTGAGGCAGGAGGATCACCTGAGTCCAAGGCTGCAGTGAGCTGTGATCATGCCACCACACTCCAGCCTGGGCTACAGAGTAAAACCCCAACTGAGAAAAACAGACACGCACAGCTCACAGGGCAGTTCTGAGGCTGAGGGAAGAGACGCAGGAACAACTCAATCTCACATGCAGAGGGAGCTTTATACACGAGTCTCCTTTGAGCTCCTTCGAGTAAGTAGGTGCTTAATAAATAAGTGTCGGCTGGAGAAGCAACACCCCGGTCTCGTGCACATGTCTGATCCTGTCTTCTGGAGCACGTGCTTCTTAAGATCAGAGCTATGTTGATTCACTTTGGTATCCTCACAGCTCTACGGCAATTGTTGAATAAATATTTATCACATTAAGTGGAAAGAGAACGTTCACTGAAACGTGAGAGGCAACAACACTGACTGTTGTGAACTGTATATAAACTGGTAAAAAAAAAATCAACACCAAAAAAAACAGATAAACATAAAACAGGCTTTAAGTGCAAACAGCGTCCAATGCCAAGAAAACCTTGACATCCTCAATACTAAGTGAATACCTAAAGCTACATTGAATACAATATTTGTAATGCTGGTTCTGGTTCTACCTGGGTACTGCAGAAAAGAGAAAAGCTTTATGTCCATCCTACCCCGGGCCTTAGCCCATGGGCCCAGCTCGCCCATCGCTCAAGGGAAGAATTGCACTCCAGAGCCAGACGTCACAGTCACCACCAACCAGATGGTTTCTCTAAAGCCACTCTCAGCATCACTGGGCTTGGTAGCAACAACAGCACAGGCAGAGGATAGTGCACAGGATAGTGTATACCCTGCCCGGGTTCTACCATTAGTGCTTGGACCAGCGTGAACAGAGCTGTGCCCACGTGTAGGAAGATGAGAGTGTCTCCTCCTGCCAGGAATGCCAGGGGTCATTCTAGATCCTCAATGGAGAACATGCTAGCAGGGTTCTGTGATCATAGACCCCTGTCTAGCCCCAAGGGTCAAGCTGAAAATAACAAATCTGTTAGAGAGACGGAGAGAGAAGACAGAGAGAGAGAGAGAGAGAGAGAGACCTTCTTTTGGTAACATTGTGTATCAACAGCACTGGCCAAATACCACCAGGAAAACAACTGCAGTTGAGTAAGTTGGATTTATCATTCATTGTAGTGAGAGATAACATACACTATGGGAAATCACAGATTACTCCAGTAAGAGGGTTTTGGAAAAAACCTCTTATAAAATTTGAGCTTTGATTGGGTGATTTGGGGAGGCTCTTTCAGAAATTGGAGATGATTCTGTGAGTAGATGTCTCAATAAATCTTATCTACTGGAAGGGCAGATTGGAGCAAGGGTGAAGTTGTAATTGTCAAAGATGTGGTGGTCCATTGCACTAACTGGTAGAGTGGAATGCTTGGGAATTCGTGGCTTGGACAATCTTCATGTTTTGTCTATGTTCAGATACGATTTCAGAGTCACTGTCTGAATCCATCACGGTCACAGAGTAGTCTTGTCTGAGGGTCATGATCTGTGAGATTGTTGATACCCCAGGAAAAAACCAAGACCTTGACATGAGAGCCAGATCACAGCACCAAGGCCTCACTGCCTATGCTTGGCCTGGATCAGGATGCCAGGGGTGGTGTCTCTCTTCCCAAGCATTACTATGGCAACAGAAGAGAAAGTGGTAGACCAAGCAGAAATGTATTTCTACAACTCTTCCAATAGAGTCTCAGAATTGGGCACAACCACATAGGGTGTAACTGATGAAGGATGTCTCCCCATGAAGACTGATTGAGCATCAGGCTGAAGTCAGCCTGCACTCTCCACTGACACACCATAGGCCAGCTTTCACAGCTCTTATCAGTGAAGGTATGTGATCAAAATCTAAGCAGATAGTAAGTATATTAGGTGGCAGACTCCAAACACTCCATGAGCATTATTGATGGCCTAAATCAAGTAAGACGAACTTTACTAATAATTCCAGTAAAGCACTAAATTGAGGTTCAAAAATATCAGTACACAAGGGCCAGATGGGAGAGACCTGGCTGAGAAGTAACAGAAAGGGGAAAAAAATTAATGCTTTGGCTAGCTACGTTTTATTGCAGTCAACGGTGGCCACTAAAAAAAGGTAATGTGAGTGAAGACTGCATTAACGAAAGTATGGAGTCTCCCATGAAGGAATCGACAACCCCATTCATTCTGCACTGGTTTTACAGTACCTAAAATATTGTGTTCACATCACATTATTGAAGAATAAAATGTCTCTATCAGAGAAAGACACTCTGATGCCCCTCCTTAACTTAGAAACTCAACATGGGTCAGACAAAAGCCAAGACACAGAATCATAGAGAAGTGATAGATGACACAGCAGACAACTTGCCTGGGGCACTGGAGACCCAGAGGAAAAGTGAACACTGTCACCAGATATTTTAAAAGCTGTCACACGGAAGAGTAATTGGGACATTTTTGTCTGGTTTAAGGACTGGGATCAGTTCAAAGTGGCAAATTTTGCTTTTAAAACATGCATGCATACATGCACGCATGCACACACACTCACTCACACTCACACAGTGACATCAGAAATCACCTTTCAGTTGAGAAGCAAAGTCTCCAGGCTGAAGATTCTGCAGGTAGAGGCTGAAGAGCTGCAGTGAAGATTCCGTGAGAGCGACTCAGGCAGGGGAGGCGAGACGTCCAGCCCTGGATTAGAGCTTTCCGATGGTAAGTCCAAGCAGCATGATGTTCTCCTAGGATCTTTCCAGATGCTGAACCAGTTTGGCTTTTTTCCAGCAGAAATCAGCTTTCCCTAAGCATTCCAACCACAACAACTGAATTGCAGCAGACTTATATGTAGACCAGCAAGACCTTACCAGGAGCTCAAGTTTGTTCTCAAGCAGTACAATGGTTGTGGACTTGGCTGACTGATTTGTCTCTGTTCCCTCCATCTGCTCATACCTGTTCATATCTTAAATTGTTTGCTGTATTTCTGAATATCAGATGTTCTGAATCATAAATTCTGCTGTTTTGATAGTTACACTGTGCTGTGCTACCTTCTACACTTGTATAATGGTAGATTTACCTTTACAACGATATAGTTTATTTCATAGACTTGTGAGTTATAAACTTTTTCTATGATCTCAAAGTTCCTAAAACCCTTCATCCTTCTCTGAACAGACAGTGAAAGATTAGGAAGTGCAGAAGGGAATGCTTCCTGAAAGGGCACGTTATCTCTTCACTTGTAACCAATCAACCTTTCATTCTCAAGTTTTCTTAATGTAAGTCTTGCATATAATTAGTATTTGTAAACCTCAGATAAACACATATGCTATTAACTTATTTTGTATGAAGGCTCTTTTAGGCTGGGTTCCCTAGAGTGCAAAGCCTGAGGCAGGAGTTCATTGTGGATATTTTGGGGAAAATCTGCCTTAGGGAAGAGGAAGAGGAGAGCAGGTGTCTCCCAGGCTCCCTTCCAACTCTTGTCTTCCATTAGCCAAAGCTGGATGACAGGCAGCTTCTCACCAGCCCTTCTTGGAGATATGTCAGCCTCTTTGGCATCACCTGGAAGGCAGACTCCACACATCACTGTGTGTCCTCTCTCTTGGGTCAGAAGAGGCAGATGAAGTCACAGCCCAGGGACTGGACAACTCCAGGGTTGGATTGCCTGGGTCTGCCCTGAGATGAAGGGCCCAGGACACAGGTGCCAGGCAGATGGGGAAGCCCTCAGTGGCTCTGACAGCCTTCTCCAAACCTCCACCACCTTCTACCTCAGGAGACCTCAGCATGCCATCCACACTCCATGGCACAAACTCCTAAAGTACACCCACGGGACACCAGGATATCCTTCCTATGTCCTTGCAGTGAGGGTGACATCCTGAGAGGAAGGGCCAGTGGGCTGGGCCAAGCATTTAAGGGAGAGCATCCTGGGATGTAGGCTGACTTGGTGGAACTGAGATAGAGGTAGACCCGCCCCTGGGGCGGCAGGTGTAGGAGGTTGGTAAGAGTCAGACTCAGAGCAAGAAGCACAGGCCAGGCCGGTGGAGCCATCCAGCCAGGACGTCTCTGCTCCAAAGACAGCACAGTGGCTCATGCCTTCACTGCCATACATCACTTTGCATGATCCTTGTGTCTCTGGAACACTGTTTTCAGGATGAAAGTACTAAGGGGAAAGGGTCTTAGCCTACATCATACATCCCCGGCCCAGTCATGAACAGGAGAGAAAAGGGACATCTGCCGGTTCGGCCTGCATCTCACCAGACCCACACAGTGGGGCATAAGAGTCATCCACGTCACACCCCACAGTAGGACGGAGCTGGAAAGCCAAGCAGCCAAGAAGTCCCACACAAGTCCCTGCAGGCACTTGCTGCTTCACTTGAGTGGCAACACCTGGCTCGCTTTTTTTCCTGAAGGAGTCAATGATGATATTTGTGGTTGATGAAGAACCGAGTAGTTTAAAGATTTTTTTTAATTTTTCTTAAGAGACAGGGACTCACTCTATCACCCAGGCTGGAGTGCATTGATGTCATTATAGCTCACTGTAGCTTCAGACTCCTGGGTTCAAGCAATCCTTCTGCCTCACCCTCCCAAGTAGCTGGAACTACAGGCATGCCTCTGCTCTTGACTAATTCTTTTGTTTTTATTTTTGTAGAGATGAGGTCTCACTATGTTGTCCAAACTGGTCTTGAATTCCTGGTCTCAAAAACAATCCTCCCGCCTCAGCTTCCTAAAGCTCTGAGATTATAGGCGTGAGCCACCATGCCCAGCCTAAATGTAACTTTATAGGAAATAAATGGAAAGGTACAGAATTCAGCATCTAAATAATGAGGATTTTTTATAAGAACAAATCACTTAAATTTTTAAGAGAGTGAAAATTAGGAGCAAAATGTCCTAAGTCAGCAGTGCCTATTTTAGTTGTTATTACTAGCTTTCCTCGTAGGCAGAAGTTTATAATTTCTTTTCTGTATGTGCCTGGGTATCTCCTTGCTTTTGTTTTTCTGAAGCTCTATTTTCTGGGGGAAGCAGAAATTGCCAGATCAGAGTATTTTTCTCTCTACATTTTTGGTTAAATAAACACATGATCCCAATGATCACCTCTAGCTTGAGCACCCATAGTTTATATGCCTTTGGTGACTGTTTCCTGTTATCTGAAGAAAGCACCAGATAAAACTGAAACAAATTTATGTCCTTTTACCTTTTGTGACTCTCTCAACCCTACGGATGTCACTGTCTATCTCAAGAAGCCAAACTCGAGGAAACACAGCAATTCTAGATTTATAGATAAAAGGTCACTAAGAGTTACTGAAGGTAACTGGGTACTTTAATAACCTTACAAGACTACTCCTAAAATATTCCTTGGTGCAGAAGCAAAATACTAAAATGTATGGACCCTCAATCTGACCATTTTATTATGTCTTGTATCTTAAAGTCTTGAAAAGTGTAGTAACTCCTGCACTCAGAGTTTGAGGAAGATTGTCCTGGTAACTTATGTAGTATGATCTGGAACAATGTGAGTGGGGTTAGATGGTAAGGACCTGAGTACAGGCTGTAGAGATTAAAAGGGGAAAGCATGCATCTAAGGAAATTCTAGCATCTGCTTCAATGGGGTTGGAGGCCAGAGGAAAACAATCCCACTCAAAGCCAGAGGACTTCAGGTGGGCAAACATTTCAGACTTCCCCGTTGCAATACCAAGTAGATCCCAGGAGAGTACTGAGACAGTGCTGGTTTTGGCCACAGTCTGCAGGACAGTAGTCAAGGAAACATGCCCCAGAGAACAACCTGAAAAGTTTGCCCACTGAAAATTGTCCACTCCTCACATATTGCCCGTGAAACATACAAAGTGATTTTAAGTGCCCTAATTAAAGGCAGCCAGGGAAGGACTGAATTTTTGCCTCCAATAATAACCATTGTTGGTTGAATGGCTACTGTATGAAGCCCCTAGGTGCATGACAGATACTGCTTCCTACGCTGGCTATGGAATTTCTGTAGATGAGTACCTGAAGCTCAGAGAGCTTCTGTGATGGTTTTCATGAATGCATAACAAATAAATGGCAGAACTAGGAGCTGAGCCCACAGATGCCTAATTCTAGGACATGTCTTCTCCTTGGCAGACCACAGGGTCTCAACATAAACACACTGTTGTTCACAGTTGTCAAGACATGGAATTAGATAATGAAAATGTAATGTGCGAGAGTAGTACACACACACACACACACACACACACACACACACTCTCTCTCTCTCTCTCTCTCTCTCTCTCTCTCTCTCTCTCTCAATGGAATACTATCCTGCCTTAAAAAAGGAGGAAATTCTGTAACTTTAAACAACATGGATGAACTTAGAGGACATTATGCTAAGATACACCAGGCACAGAAAAGCATGCACCACATTGTTTCACTTATGCTGGGAATGTAAAAAGGTTGAAACATAGAAATAGAGAGTAGATGTTTGTTAGAGGCTGAGAAAGGAAAGGAATGAAAAAAAAGTTGACCAGAGGGCACAAAGTTCCCACTAGACAGGAGAAATACATTTTCAATATCTATTGAATAGGAAGGTTATATAGTTAATAATGACATGTTATATATTTCAAAATTGCTAACAGAATAGATTTTAAATGTTCTCACTACAATAAAGTGTTTGACATGATGGATATGTTATTTATGACATAATCAGTGCATAGTGTATACATACATCAAAGCATCACATTGTACTCCATAAATATACATAATTATTATTTGTTAATTAAAAATAGACATCTAAATTTTTTTAAAGTATGTGGAAAGGGAGAGCACTTGACATATGACTTTTAAAATGCTATTGTGAATTACATTAATTGGTGATTAGAATGCTATTTCCTTTGGTGACAGACTAACTCACTAACAACAAAGCAAAAAGAATTTTCATGGTAATATTGTCACATGTTTTATAAATGTAGGGATCTTTTGTCAATGGTACTGGGAAATTCTGGTTATAACTCTCTGACAATCTGGCTATTGTTTATTGAATAAGGAGATATTCTTTACTTAATACGAAACCGATTAGAAAAATCAGCTTATAATATATTATTGCATAGTATTTATATTACAAAATACTTGCAAATAAAGCTATTAAGGCAAATTTAGCCATGAATATAGCCTCTCCAAGAATGTGCTTGCCTTTCCCTTCTGATGATGAAAGTCATGTGTCTTTGCTCTACGTTCCAAAGCCAATTCTGATGCTCAACAACAGAAATACATATCAATCCATACACTTAGCATGCTTGTTTCCTCTTCTTTTCCCCGATTCTGATTTCATCTAGTACCTCACTTATTCAATCACTATTTGAGTACCTAATACACGCCAGACACTTTGAACACAACTTGGTTCCCATCTTCAAGGACCTGATAGTTTAATGAGAAAACTAACATGAAACAACTATTTGTAAGATAATATAATAAATGCTATCATAAAAATCATACATATGGAGCAATGGTAGAACAAGATAGAAACATCAGATTGATGAGGAATTTTGATTTGAACATAAAAAGAGTTTCATGGATGGGTGGTTGAGTGGGAGAGTGATGCTAGGAAAGAGCATTTCAGGTAACTTTATCATCATTTTACTTTGAATGATTTTTAAATCTTTTTTGAACCTGACTCGGTGGCTCACTCTGAAATCCCAGCACTTTGGGAGGCTGAGGCGAGTGAGTTGCCTGAGCCCGCAGGTTCAAGACCCGCCTCGGCAACTTGGCAAGACCTCGTCTCTACAATAAATAAAAAATTACCCAGATGTGGTAATGCGCCCCTGTAGTTCTGGCTACTTGGAAGGCTGAGGTGGAAGGATCGCCGAAGCCCAACATGTCAAGGCTGCAGTGGCTAGGAGCGTGCTACTGCACTCCAGTCTGTGGGACAGAGTGAGACTCCAACTCAAAAAAAAGAAATCTTTTTGAGTAGATAGATATATTCCATTAAAAATTCTTTTAAATCCTTTTGGAAGAGAGATGGGAAGTGATTAGGTAGATAGGTTAGCTAGATTAAATGACAGATAGAGACAGATAGATGACAAATACATAGATGATAGATATAAATAGATAGATTAGGTAGATAGTAAGGACAGATAGATGATAGATGACAGGTAGATAAACAGGTGATAGAGACAGATTATAAATAATGACAGATAGATGATAGAGATAGATGATAGACAGATAATACAAAGACAGATAGATGATAAAGATAGAGATGATAGAGACAGATGATAGAAAGAGATAGATAGATAGATAGACAGATAGATTGATTGATATATGGTAGAAATAGATGATAGAGATAGATGACAGAGAGAGAAGGGGATCGATGGATAAACAGACAACAGAAACCAACCGACTGACTTCCACACCAACAGAGCCTCGTGCAGTTGGGAAGAGGCAGAGGAAGCCACCCACAACAGCCTGTGGGTGGACTCAGGAATGAAGGTCTACTCAGCTGCAGACCTGGAGCTCCTCAGTGTCCACTTCTGGAGGAATTTTGAAGCATGTTTTATTCATCTTTTCTCATTGCTGTTTTTCTGCATGTTCATACCAAATATTTCTACTCCCTGATTGCTCTTCTAGGACATGGGCATGTGTCTCAACAGATTTTTATTTTTTACTTCCTAGTGGTAAGTACAGTTTAGTTCAGTCATTTAGCCTACCAGCTAGTACCCTGCTTTTCTCACATGAGGAAATGCAACTCGTGAATGCTGAGTGGCTGCGTTTATTATTGATGAGGGTGTACAATCAGCCTACTATGTTCTCACTCTCCTGTCTGACCCTCATCCCTTAATGTTCTCAGTTGTGATGGGAGAGAAAAAACCTGGTCTTTGGAGTCATGTCTGGCTTTGAGTTCATGCTCATCCTCTTACCAACTGTGTCCCTTTGGGTAACTTATGTGATCTCTCTGAGCCTCAACTTCCACATATGTCAAGTAGTGAAACTGAAACCACCCTTCAGAACTGGTGAAAAATATACACGGAGAGTTGGACCCAGACCATCATGTGGTTGCTGGACAGGATGACTTTGGTGCATTGTGACTGCTGCTGGAGTACTAGTGCTTCTGCTGGTCTTCTTGCCTTGTCACAGTTAGACTCGTTTGTCTTCACCGTTTCCCCACTGATTGAACGTCATGCTCACTTCTGAAACGTTTCTTTGAAAGTCTTCCATTCCCTCCTCATTCCCAGCCTCACTTTCCCAGAGTTTCCAGGCTCCCTTCTCTCCTACCTGGCCAGCTCTCCCGGCCTGCCAATCTTCCCCAAGTGAAATCCTATCCCTTCAGTTTTGTTCATCTGCATTGGAACATAAGCTGCCCAGGACAGGAAACTTGTCTTTCTACATATTTGTCAAGGACCATGTACATTTGGAGAGCTAAATAAATAACAAACATTACACAGTCAGAATGAACTTGTCCAGTAAATACCTTAGGCATTATCTCTAGGCTCCAATTACACCAAACCTACGGACAAGAGATGTGCAAACAGAGGACTGGCTGCAAAATAACACATTACATTTTTGGCAGCTCTACCTCAGAAACAGGCTGACAGTGTGGATGGACAGCTGAAGGGCTTCCCACCCTCCACTTCCCCAGTGAGTGGCCAAGACCACTCACACCAGGGCTCATACTCAAAGGTCAAAGGTCAAAGACCAGCCCTGCCCAGTCATCTTCTCTCTGGAATGTCAACAATAGCCAAGTGCTAGAAACCTCTCGGTGAGATTTCTCCAGCGTGTGAGGTTGCTTCACAACGCCTTGCCTGGACCTATGTTGGTTTCTGGCCCTTGTAAGAGCCTGGCTGTAGATCCTTAACTCAACTCTAGGCTCTTAGAAAGTGTCTTTTCCTTCTTCGTTCCCCGACAGTACTGGGCACTTTACCTGTTTTCAAGAATTGTTCGCTTTTGCTTGAAAAGATGATGATTTCTCTCCAAAAGGCATCGACTAATTCCTCATTTCTGTTTTCAAGTGTTATCAAATTGTTTATATAAAATATTTTAAACACACAGAAAAGAACCAAAAAATATAATACTAGGTATCCAGAACCTGGATTAAACATATATTAACATTTTGCCACATATTCATCAACTCTCTCTTTTGCATTAAATGTTAAAAGCACAGAGAAAAATCACCCCATTTTTTCTCTTCTTTTTTGGGAGGGGAGTTAGAATCTCTGTCACAGACTGGAGTGCAGTGGCACACTCCCGGCCACCGCAGTCACGACCTGCTGGGCTCCAGCAATCCTTTCACCTCAGCCTTCCAAGTAGCCGGAACTATAGGCACATGGCTACCACACCTGGCTAATTTTTGTTCTTTATTTATTGTAGAGACGAAGTCTTGCCAGATTGCCCTGGGGAGTCTCAAACTCGCAGGCTCAGACATTCCACTCAACTTGGCCTCCAAAAGTTCTGGGATTACAGGCTGAGCCATCGAGCCCAGCCACCCCATTTCTTTTCACTTCATCCATTCATCTCTCAAGACAAGACATCTTTCAGGTGATTTGTGTCATTCACATCTGAGGTTTTTAAGTACTACATATGGAATTACCTATACATGTTGCATTACCTTTTTCACGTTTTTAAAAAATTTGCATCTATGGTGTCACTGCATGTATCCTACTGTTCCTTGAAATCAAGAAATATCATGATTTGAGTTCCTCCAGGTATATTCCCAGAAGGGAGATTGCAGAGTCATATGGGAGGTCAATTTTGAGATCTTTTCAGAATCACTACAATGTTTTCCACAGAGGTTGTACTAGTTTACACTCCCACTAGCAGGGTAGAAGTGTTCCTTTTTTGCCACATCCTCTCCAGCATCTGTTGTTTTTTGAGTTATTGATGATGGCCATCCTGTTTGGTGTTAGGTGGTATCTCACTGTAGTTTTAATTTGCATTTCTTTGATGACTAGTGAGGCTGAGCATTTTTCCATGTATCTATTGGCTGCATCTATGTTTTCCTTTGAGAAGTGTCTATTCATTTCTTTTGCCCACTTTGTAATGGAACTGCTTTTTTCTTTTTGGTGCATTTGACTTCCTTGTAGATCCTAGATGTTAGGCCTTTATCAGATATACAGTTGGCAAATATATTTTCCTAGTCTATGGACTGTCTCCCTGTTCCCTTGATGATTTCTTTGGCTTTGCAGAAGCTTGTCAGTTTGATGACACTTATCTATTTTATCTCTTATGGCATGGACACTTGGCCTTTTGATCAGGAATTATCAAATCAGTCAATAAAAAAGATACCTGTGCACACATGTTTATTGCAGCACTATTCACAATAGTAAAAACATGTAACCAACTATGCTGCCCATTGAAAGAGGACTGGATAAAAAAAATGTAGTACATACACACAATGGAATATTACACAGCCATAAAGAAGGACAAAATTATAAACTTTGCAGCAACTTAGATGGATTTAGAATCGATAATACGCAGTGATCTATCACAGAAACAAAGAACTGCGTACCACAATTTCTCACACATAAGCGGACCCTGAACAATTATCATACTACAAGAAAGGGATTGGCAGTAGTGGGAAACTGCCAGGGGAGAGGGACATACATCATCAATAAGGGTACCTGATCTCAAACCAGGTGAAGTGGGAACCAAAGTGAGGCCCAAATCTTTACCTGTACAATGACCATTTGTATACCTAACCCTGAATTTTTTTTTAAGATGTTAAGAAATATCCTACAAGATTCTCTTTATGAGATTTGGCTATGTTAATATCTGTGGGTCCAGTTAATGCATTAAATCCTGAACAGCAGTCTAGGTATAGCCTCCCATTTCCTTTGATGAAGCAGTTAGGCCAGTCACTGTCTCCCAGGGCTCTAAGTGGTGCTGCCAAAGACATTCATTCATTTCATTTCCAGGGCACGAGCCTGTCCAAGCAGAGTGTGGAGTCCTGAAGCCTAACTTCTCTGCTTAAACCCCAGCTCTAGTCAGTTGCAGGACCTCAGGCCTGTAATCCCAGCATTTTGGGAGGCTGAGGCAGAGAATTGCTTGAGCCCAGGAGTTCGAGTCCAACCTGGGCAACATAGCCAGACCCTGTCTCTACAAAATAAAAAATAAAAAAATTAGCCAGGCATTGTGGTGCACTCCTGTAATCCCAGTTACTTGGGAGGCTGAGGCGGAATGATCACTTAGCCCAGGAGGTTGAAGCTACAGTAAACTGTGATTGTGATGATCATGCCACTGCATTCCAGCCTGGGCAACAGAGTGAGCCTCAACTTTCCCCTGCAAAAAATAAAAAGTAAATCCCAACTCCACCACAAAGTCACCACAGTGCAACCTTGGGTGTGTTACTTAATTTCCCTGTGCCTTGGTGTCCTCATCAATAAGATTAGGATAATATAGAACCTCCTTCAACATGGTAAAACCCCTCTTCCCAAGTGTCGGCCCCAACAGTAATGGCTGAGGTTGACAATTACAGATCATGTGCTGAGCATCTGTGACTTTTCTCAATATTGCCAACTCATTCCAATTGGTTGCAGCAGTTCACACTCTCCCGGGTGTCTATGCCCCCACAGCCCTTCCCATTAGCAGTGTGACTTCCTCATCCCTTTAGATGTAAGGAGACTCGAGAAGGAGGGAACAGAAAGAAAGAGGGGTGTGCTGGTGATTCGTAATCAGGAAGAGTAGGGACCACCAGGAAGGAAGGAATAATTAAAATGTTCAGGAAAGTGGGAAAAGGAGGATACTTTTTCCTTGCCTAGCTTTATTGAGGTATGACTGACAAATACAAGTTGTATATACTGAAGTTGTATGACACAGCTTTGTTAAAAGTCTACATTGTGAAATGGCTATCACAACACAACTAATTGACATATCCATTCCCTCTCAGTGTTATCCTTTCTCGTATGCAGTAAGAACATTTGAGAGCTACTTTCTTAGTACATTTCATGCACATATTATTGTTAACTTGAGGGACCGTGCTGGAGAGTTGGTCTCCAGAACTTACTCATGTATGACTGAAAGTCTGTACACTTTGACTAAAATCTCCCGTTACCCCTCCTTCCGGCCCCTGATAACCACCATTCTACTCTTTGCTTTTGCAAATTCAACTTTCCGAGATTCTGCATATAAGTGAGCACACGCAGTGGCATCCTTCTGTGCCTGATGCGTTTCACTTGGCATCATGTCTTCCAGGCTCATCCACACTGCTGCAAATGGAAAAATTGCATGATCTTCAAGATTGAATAAAATATTTCCTTGTACGTGTATTCAGGGATTACACACATTCTCGTTTTCTTTATCCATTCACTTGTCAATGGACAAATAGCCTACTTCTATATCTTGGCTATTGTGACAATTGTCCCAGTGAACATGGGACTGTAGACATCTTTTCAACATACCAGTTTTATTTCCTTTATATATGCCCCCAGAAGTGGGATTGCTGGATCATATGGTGGTTCTATTTTCAACTGGGGAGGATCTTCCCACTGCTCTCCAGGCTGGCTATACCAACTTCCACTCCCATCTACAGTGCACCTTGTTTCTCCACATCCTCACCAATGTTTGCCTTGGATGTTTTGACGGCAGCCACCCTACCAGGAATGGGGTGATAACTCACTTTGGTTTTGATTTGCATTTCCCCAATGATTATCTGTTGAGAATCTTTCCATATACCTGTCGGTCTTTTGTCTTCTTTTGAGAAATACCTTTTCTGGTGTTCTGCTCCACTTTTAACTGATTTAGTTGATCTTTGCTACTGAGGATGAGCTCCTTATACATTTTGCATATGAACCTCTAGTTATTATGGATATATAGTTTGCAACTATTTTCAGTCTGCAGGTTACCTTTTCATTTTGTAGGTTTTCTCCTTTGCTTGTTTAGTTTCATCTGGTCCCATGTATTTATTTTTGCTGTTGTTGCCTGAATTTTTGACATCATATCCAAAAGATCATTGCTAAGATCATTATCAAGGAGCTATTCCCTGTGCTTTTTTCCCAGGATATTTATGGGTTTGGGTCTTACACTTAAGTCTTTATTCCATTTTGAGTTTATTTTTTGTGCCTGGTATAAGAGTCCCATTTTATTCTTTTGCATGTAGATAATCCAGTTTTCTCAAAACCATTTCTTGAAGACACGATCCCTTCCCCCATGTATATTCTTGGTGTCTTTTTCAACATATAATTGACCATACATGCATGGGTTTATTTCTGGGGTCTCTCTTCTGTTCCATTGGTCTATGTGTCTGTTTTTATGCCATCTGTTCCAATGGCTTTTTTCTGGTAGTATAATTTGAAAGCAGATAGTGTGATGCCCCACTTTGTTGTTCTTGCTCGAGAATGTCTTTGCTATTCTGGGTCTTTTGTGGTTCCATACAAATTTTAGGATTTTTTTTTTCTGCTTATGTAAAAAAAGTTAGATATTGATAGGGATTGCAATGAGTTTATAGATAACTTTGTGTAGTGTGGACATTCTAACACTATCAATCCTTCTAATCCATCAACAGAGGATATCTTTCCATTTATTTTCACTTGATTATAGTGAATTATTCTTTTAATGTTGAATTTGGTTTGTTGTTATTTTCCTGAGGACTTTTGCATCTGTGTTCATAATTTTTCTTTTCTTGCAGTGTCCTTGCCTGGCTGTGGTATCAAAGTAATGCTGGCCTTGCAAAATGAGTTTGGAAATGTTCTTCTTCCTTTTTTTTTTTTTTTTTGGAAGAGTCTAAGAAGGATTGGTATTAATTCTTCTTTAAATATTTGGTAGAATTCGCCAGTGAAGTCATCAGGTCCTAGGCTTTTCTTTGTTGGGAGATTTTGATTAATGAATCAATCTCTTTACTCATTATTTGTCTGTTCATATATTCTATTTCTTCATGCCTCAATCTTGGTAGGTTACAGTCTCTCTGGGAATAGATACATTTGGATATATCCATATCCAGAGAGTATAAAATACTCCAATAGGAGTATAATTGTCTTAATAGTCTTTTATGGTCCTTTCTATTTCTGTGATATAAAATGTAATGTCCCCCTCTTTCAATTATAATTTCATTTATGAGTATTCTTTTCTTCTTAGTCTAGCTAAAATTTTTTCAATTTTCCTTGTTTCAAGAGATCAACTCTTAGTTTTATTGATCTTTTCTATTGTTTTCTAGTCTCTATTTTATTTATTTCTGCTCTTATCTTTTTTATTTCCTCCCTTCTGCTAACTTTAGGCTTATTGTATTCTTTTTCTAATTCTTTGGGGTATAAAATTAGGTTTTGTATGTTAGATTTTTCTTTTTTCTTCATGTAGGCAATTATTGCAAAAACTTCTAGAACTGCTTTTGCTGAGTTCCGTAATTGCTATCTTATGTTTTAATTTTTGTTAGTCTCAAGTTACTTTTTTATTTCTCTTTTCATTTCTTCTTTGATCCATTGGTTTTTCAGAAGTATGTTTTTTAATTTTCGTGTATCTGTGAATTTTCTGAAATCCTTTTGTGTTATTGATTTTTTTTTTTTGCTTAATACCACTGTGGTCAGAAACAAAACTTGATATAATTTTAACCCTCAAATTTATTAAGACTTACTCTGTGGCCTAACATATGATCTATCTGGAGAATGTTTCATGTGCACTTGAGAAGAAAACTTATTCTGCTGCTGTTGGATGAAACATTCTGTATTTGTCTGTTAGACCTATTTGGTCCATAGTGTAGTTCAAGACCAATGTTTGTTGGATTTGTGTCTGAATGATGTATTCATTGTTGACAATGGTGTATTAAAGTCCCTAACTATTATTATATTGCAATCTATCTCTCCTTTCAGATTACTTAATATTTGCTTCATATATTTAGATACTTGAATGTTGAGCACATATATATTTACAATTGTTATATCCTCCTGATGATTGACTGCTTTATCATTATGTAATAACTTTCTTTGTCTCTTTTTACAGTTTTTGACTTAAAGTCTATCTTGTATGATATGAGTATAACTACCCCTGCTCTTTTTAGGTTTCCATTTACATGAAATATCATTTTCTAGCGCTCACTTTCAGGCTATGTGTGTCCTTAAAGCTGAAGTAATTCTATTGTAGACAGCTTATCCTCAAATCTTGTTTTTTTATTCACTCAGTCAATTTATGTCTTTTATTTGGAAAATTTAATCTATTTATATTTAAAGTAATTATTGATAGGTAAGAACTTATTGTTGCTATTTTGTTGACCTTTTCCTGGCTATTTTGTAGTTCCTTTGTTCCTTTCTGTCTTCCTTTTGATTTGATTATTTTCTATACTGATATATTTTGATTCTTATCTCTTTATATTTTGTGTATCTACTTAGGTTTTTGTTTTGTGGTTACTATGAGACTTATAAAAACATCGTATAGTTGTAAATATCTAGTTTGGACTGAAATATCTTAATTTTTGTAGCATACAAAAAATTCAACACTTTTACTGCTACCTCCCCACAGTTTATGTTTTGATGCCATTATTTGCTTCTTTTTGATATTATATATTCATTAACAAGTTATTCTAGTTCTTGTTATTTTTAATATTTTTGTCTTTTAAACTTTATACTAAAGTTAACATTTATTTACGTGTCATCATTTGTATCATTTATATTATTTGCATAATACGGTATTAGAGTATTCTGAATGTTACTACATACTTATGTTTGCCAGCAAGTTTTATATTTTCATATGTTTTTATGCAACTAATTGGTGTTCTTTCATTTCAGCTTGAAGAACATTGTTAACAGCCAGACTAGTGGTGATGAACTCCCTCAACTTTTGTTTGTCTGGGAAAGTCTTCATTTTGCCTTCATATCTGAAACACAGCTTTGCAGAGTAAGTTATTCTTGGTTGGCAGAGTTTTTTCCTCATATCACTCTGAATATATCAATCACTATCTCCTGGACTGCAAGTTTCCTGCTGAGAAGTCCACTGACATTTTTATTGAGGTTCTCCTGTATGTGGTGAGTCTCTTTTCTCCTGCAGCATTTAAAATTCTCTCTTTAACTTTAATTTTTGACAGTTTGAGTATAAGGTGCCACAGTAAGGTCCTCTTTTGGTTGAAACTGGAAATTTTAGTGCTTAATGTCCTTAGATGTCCATATCTCTCTCAAGATTTGGGAAGTTTCCATTATTATTTCTTTAAATAACCTTTGCTATCTTACTTCTCCTTCTGGAACTCCCACAATTCATAAAGTAATTATCTTGATGGTGTTCAATAAATTTCATATGCTTTTTTTGGAACCTTTTGTTCTTTTTTTTCTGTTTACTTGATAGTTTCAAATGACCTAATTTTGAGATCTTAAATTCCCCTGACTGGTTGATTAACTCTACTGTTTTGCTCTTTATTGCATTTTTTTAAAATTAATTCATTGACTTCTTTAATTCCAGAATTTCCATTTGGTTCTTTTTAACAGTTTCTATTTTTTTGTTGTTGTTGAATTTCTCATTTTGTGCATGTATTGTTTTTTCTGGTTTTGTTGACTTGCCTATCTGTGTTTAAGAGACACCTAACATAGCTATACTTTCTTTTCTTTTTTTTCATTTCATTTTATTTTATTTTAATCAGTATTTTGTATTTTGATATTGTGGGGTACAGTTTAGGGTTAGGTATACAAATATACTTCGTTCAGGCACCCTTGTTGATAAGGGTGTTTCCCCATTCCCAGACAGATATTGACTACTGTTAATCCCACCTCCCTTTCCCTCCCCCTGCCCCAGAGTTTCCCACAACTGTCAGTCATTTTTTATAGTATTATGGTGGATGTTCAAGAACCACTATATGAGTGAGAACATGTGATACTCAGATCTTTGTTTCTGTGAGAGACCATTCAGTATTATTAACTCTAGTTCCATCCAGGATGCGGCGAAATTCATGATTTTGTTCTTTTTTATGGCTGCATAGTATTCCATCGAGTCTATGTATCACATTTTTTTAATCCACTCCTTTTTTGATGGACAGCATGGTTGTTTCCAGGTTCTTGTTATTGTGAACAATGCTGCGATAAACATTCATGTGCAGGTATCTTTTTGGTAGAGTGATTTGAGTTCTTCAGGGTATATTCCCAGTAAGGGAATTGCGGGGTCATATGGGAGGTTGATATTTAGAGATTTTAGGAATCGCCACACTGCATTCCACAGAGCTTGCACTAGTTTACACTCCCATCAACAGTGTAGAAGTGTTCCCTTTTCACCACACCCTCTCCAGCAACTGTTATTTTTTGAGTTATTGATAATTGCCATTCTGACTGGAGTTAGGTGGTATTTCAGTGTGGTTTTGATTTGCATCTCCCTGATGATTAGTGAGGTTGAACATTCCTTCATGTGTCTGTGGCTGCTCGGATGTCTTCCTTTGTGAAGTGTCTGTTAATATCTTTTGCCCATTTTATAATGGGGTTGTTTGTTTTTTTCTTTTCAGCATGTTTGAGTTCCTTGTAGATCCAAGATGTTAAGCCTTTGTCAGACCTGGAGTTGGCAATTACTTTTTCCCAGTCTGTAGGCTGTCTCCCTGCTCTCTGGATGGTTTCTTAGGCTTTGCAGATGCTTGTCAGTTTAATGAGGTCCCACTTGTCTATCTTATCTCTTATCGCCTGTGGGATTCGGGTTTTGTTCAGGAATTGGATGCCAGTTCCAATTTCCATGAGGGTATGTCCTTCATTTTCTAAGGTTCTTATGTTTGAAGTTTTACATTTAGGTCCCTGATCCATTTGGAGTTAATTTTTGTGTATAGGGATAGATAGGGGTCCTGTTTCAATCTTCTGCATGTGGTCAGCCATTTTTCGCAGCATCGTTTACTGAATAGGTTCTCCTTTCCCCAGTGGTAGGTGGTGGAGACTTTGTCGAAGATGAGTTGCTTGAGAAATTGAGGTTTAGCATCTGGAATCTCAGTTCTATTCCATTGGTCTATATGCCTGCTTTTGTACCAATACCAAGCTGTTTTGACTATTGTAGCTTTAGAGTAAAGTTTGAAGTCTGGTAGTGTGATACCATCTGATTTTTTTTTTCTCTCCTGAGAATTGTTCTGGCTATTCTTGGTCATTTATGTTTCCATATTAATTCCTGTATTGTTTTTTCTAGGTCTGAGAAGAATGTTGCTGGTAATTTGATGGGTATTGCATTAAATCTGTAGATTCTCTTAGGTAGGATGGGCATCTTCACAATGTTGATTCTTTCAATCCATGCACATGGGATATTTTTCCACTTGTTTGTATCATATTTGATTTCTTTGAGCAGTGTTTTGTAGTTTTCATTGAAAAGGTCTTCCACATCTCTGGTGAGGAAGATGCCAAGGTATGTCATTTTTTGTGTGTGGCTATTGTAAATGGAATTGTGCTCTTTATTTGGGTTTCTGTTTGTTTATTACTGGTGTAAAGAAATGTGATTGTCTTTTGCACATTTATTTTATATCCTGAGACTTTGCCAAAGGCCTTTATCAGTGTAAGGAAGTTTTTGACAGATTCTCTTGGGTTTTCAAGGTACACAGTCATGTCATCTGTAAAGAGAGATAACTTGACTTCCTCTTTTCCTATTTTGATACTCCTGATGGCCTTCTCTTCTCTGACTGTTCTAGCCAGGACTTCCAATACTATGTTGAACAGGAGGGGTGAGAGTGGGCATCCTTGACTTGTTCCAGTTTTCAGGGGAAGTGGTTCCAATTTTTATCCATTTAGGAGTATGCTGGCTGTGGGTTTCTCATAGATGGCTTTTACTATTTTGAGGTATGTTCCCTGTATGCCGAGATGTTTGAGGGTTTTTTCCAAGAAGGGGTGCTGGATTTTATCAAAAGCTTTCTCTGCATCTAATGATATAACCATGTGGTTTTTGTTTTGACATCTGTTGATGTATTTAATTACATTTATGGTTTTACAAATGTTGAACCAACCTTGCATCCCAGGATGAAGATTATTTGGTCATGATGGATGATTTTTGAGATGTGTTGTTGGATCCGGCTTGCTGGGATCCTGTTGAGAATTTTAGCATCTATGTTCATCAAAGATATTGGCCTGTAGTTCTCCTTCTTTGTTGGGTCTTTACCTGGCTTGGCTATCAATGTGATGTTAGCTTCGTAAAATGATTTGGGGAAAATTCCATCTTTCTCAATCACCTAGAATACCTTCAGTAGGATTGTGATCGGCTCCTCCTTAAATGTCTTGTAGAATTCTGCTGGAAAGCCATCTGGACCCGGTTTTGTTTTGTAGGTAGTTTTCTAAATACATAGTCAATTTCCTTGATTGCTATTGGTCTATTTAGGGTCTCAATTTCTTCTTGTATCAACCTAGGCAGGTTGTGTGATGTCAGAAAGTCCTCCATTTCCTTAAGGTTTTCAAGTTTTTTTCCACACAAGTGTACATAGTAGTCTCTAATGAACTTTTGTATTTCTTCAGGGTCAGATGTGACTTCATCTTTTGTGTTTCTGATTGTGTTAATTTGGGCTTTTTCTCTCTTTTTCTTGGTCAGTCTAGCTAGGGGACCATCAATCTGGTCTATCCTTTCAAAGAACCAGCGTTTAGTTTCATTGATTATTTGTATTATCCTTTCGTCTTCTATGTCCTGGATTTGGGCTTTTGTTTTGGTGATCTGGATTCTTCTTCTGAAATTAGGGTTTTTGTGGTCTTGCTTTTCCAGCTTTCTTAGGTGTCTTGTTAGGCTATTAATTTGTGATCCTTCCAGTTTCTTCATGTGCATTTATAGGGATATAAATTCTGCTATTACTACAGCTTTCATGGCGTTCCAAAGATTTTGGTAAGATGTTTCTTCATTTTCATTTGTTTCCAGGTATTTTTTAATCTCTGTTTTGATTTCATTGCTGACCCAGGAGTTCTTTAGCATCATGTTATTTAGTGTCCATGTCTTTGTGGGTTTTGGGTGGGCCTTGTCGGTGTTAATGTTTATTTTTATTCCACTGTGGTCTGAAAAGATACATGTCAAAATTTCAGTCCTTTTAAATTTGCTTATACTTGATTTATGGCCAAGTATGTGGTCGATCTTAGAGTATGTTCCATGTGATGGTGAATAGAATGCATATTCTATGGTCTTTGGATGGAGTGTTCTGTAGGTATCAATTAAGTCCATTTGGTCAAGATTCACATTGAGGTTTCAGATCTCGTTGCTGATTTTTTGTCTTGATGATCTGTCTAGAGCTGTTTGTGGGGTATTGAAGTCCCCAGCTATGATGATGTTGGAGTTGATATCCTTTTTTAGTTTGCCTAGGAGCTGCTTTATGAAAGTTGGTGCTCCTATGTTGGGTGCATATATGTTTAAGATGGATATTTCTTGTTGATGGATTAAACCTTTTATCATTATGTAGTGGCCTCCTGTATCTTTTTGATTTTTGATAGCTTAAAGGGTATTTTGTCTGAGATTAAGATCATGACTCCTCCTTTCTTTTGTGTTCCGTTTGCCTGAAAATTTGTTTCCATCTCTTTGAGTCTGTGAGTGTCCTTTCTAGTGAGGTAAGTGTCTTGAAGGCAATAAATTGTTGCCTGGTGATATTTTACCCATTTTGCCATTCTATGTCTTTTCAGTGGTGCATTTAGTCCATTCACATTCAAGCTATTATTGAAATGTAAGAGTTGATCCCTATAACAATGTGCTTTCAAAGTTGTTGTTCTTTCTGTTTATATGTTGTCTTTCTTTTGGTTCTGGAGTTGGTTCATGTGTGTTTTTAATCTTTTGCCTGTACTCTTGTGAAGAACGTTGTTGTTCTTTTCTCCTTTTCTTCTGTGTTCAATACTTTCTTCACTGTTTCTTGTATAGGTGGTCTGGTGGCAGCATAGGATCTTAGGGATTGGATATCTGGGAAAGATTTCAATTCTCCCTCACTGATGAAGCTTAGCTTGGCTAGGTAGGTTATTCTCGGTTGAAATTGTTTATCTTTTAGAACTTTGAAGACAGGACTCTAAGCTCTCCTAGCTTGAAGGGTTTCTGTAGATAAATCTGCTGCTATTCTAATTAGTCTTCCCTAGTAGGTAGTCTGATCTTTTTCTCTTGCTGCCTTTAGGATTTTTTCTTTTATACCTACTCGTTTAGGCGAATTATTATGTGTCTGGGAGTTGGTATTCTCATTTGTTGTCTTGCAGTGGTTCTATGAATGTCTTGTGTTTGAATTTTTGCATCACTAATGAGATGAGGGAAGTTTTCTTGTATGATTTCATGAAATGTTTGCTACAGTGTGGCCTCTTGTTCTCTCTCTGCCTCAGAAAGGCCAATTACTCTTAGGTTCTCTCTCTTTTAGTAATCATTCATTTCTTGAAGGTTTTGTTCAGTCTTTTTGAGCTTCTTTTCCATGTTTTTGACAGTTTGGGTTAGTTCTGTGTTTTGGACTTCAAGCTCTGAGATTCTTTCTTCTGCTTGGCTAATTCTTCTTTCCATGCTTATTTGTTGTTATTTATTTCCATCATAGTATTCTTTACTGCTGTTATTTCTGACATCAGCTCCTTCCTATTTTCCTCTTGTCTCTCTTCGATTTTATTTTCTCTATTAATGTCTTGATGTCTGGGTTTGTTTCATGTGACCAGTCATCTGGTGGGCTCTTCATTGTTTGTGTTCCGAAGTCTGTTTTCTCAGTGTCTGACCTCCCAGGGGTCTGTGGGAGACCTATATTCTTCTTTTGGTTTTTCTTCATTTGTGCGATTTTTGTTGTTGTTGTTTTTGTTGTTTTCCCCTTCCCTACCTTTTTCTTCCCTCCACATCACCGTCTTCTTTAATTCTGTTATTCAGGGTGGAGGGGTTATTTTTACTTCTGTTTGTTCAATCTCCTATTCTTCTTTAGGTATGTCCTCTTACTTTGCTCAATTCCGGAGTTGCACTGTAGGTTGGGGGTGGTCTTTTTGCAGTTTTGAGATTTACTTAAGGGGGGAGCTGTGATCAAAATCTATCTGCAGGTCCTGGTATCCACCGACAGGTGTATAAATAATCTGAAACCCACTTCCCACTGCCTTGGAATCTCTCCGTGCAGTGGTGTTGTAGGTTTACTCCCTGAAATAAAATGAAGTTAATGGAGGGAAGAGAATGGAGCAGACAGTGGGGGGAAGAGGGGGGTGGAGAGAGAGAGGAGTAAGGGTGAAAACAGACGAGTGTACCAACAAATGGGGAGAGAGACAAAAATTGAAGCAGATAAAAACAATAGACCACAGCTACAAACTAACCAACTCCCATACAAAAAAAACTAAAACATGCAATGTTACTAACATACAAGCTTACCAACCTCCTTGTTGATGTGCTATTCCTCTATACAAAGATATGGTTACAGACAGCAGAAAAGAAGGGAAAAGAAGGAGGTTAAAAAAGGGGGAAACAAAACAGAAGGAATAGAATCAAGTCAGTAGACTAACAGAACCCATCAAGCACACTGAGACTTTTTGTTTAAGTCGAATGTCCTTTCAGCTCTGATTTCTAGCTGTCTTTTCAGGCTGGTAAGTTTGTTCACAGTTAGGATCAGTTGCCCCTGGCCTGCTGTGAAGGGCAGTTCAAATCATCACTCAGTTCACGACTGCCCGGTTCACCACTCAGATCTGGCCTTTGTTTGTCAGGCTTCCATTTTTCCCCTTTCGGTGTTGTTACCTTGAATGGCCAGCAGGTGGTTTTATCCCTTGCTCCAGATGGTCTTTATCTCAGTTGCTCGCCTGCCCCTAAGGAGAGGGAGATGTTTCCTCAAGGCACACAGGAGGAGACTCACGGCCTGGCAGGACGTCTTGGTGGTAGTAGCCCTCAGCAGATCTTGCTCACAGGGGCTTCAAGGTCTGAAGTCATGGATCACCTCAGGCATGGGCCATGTTATGTGTAATGGCTGCCTTGATGGTGGCGGCTGTAGCTTGCCTCAGGCACTGATGGTGTGATGTGGAATGACTGCCTTGGTGGGGTGGCTGCAGCAGCAGGGGCAGTGGCCTCGCCTCAGGCACCGGCGGTGCGATGTGTAGCGTCTGCCTCAGAGGGCCTCGGGGGAGGCAGCAGCTATGGCTCATTTCAGGCACTGGCGGTGCGATGTGGAATGTCTGCTGGCCAGGGCAGCAGCGGCAGCCACAGTAGCTGCCCAGACCGTGGTGATGCCTCATTGAAGTCTGTGGCCAAGCTCTGTGTGAAGAGCAGGCTGCCGATGGTGGGATCTGCAGCCTCCAGGAAGAGAACCCAACTCTCACTGTACTTTCTTAAAACAACGATCTTAAATTGTTTGTGAGGCAATTTGTAGATCTCTATTTCTTTGGGATCAGTTATGGGACAATTATTGTATACACTTGATGTTGTCATAATTACTTGGTTTTTCCTGTTCCTTGAAGTCTTGAGTTGCCACCTTTACATTTGAGGGGGTAGTCACCTCCTCCAGTCTGTACTGACTGACTTCAGGAGAGAAACACTCTTAGCAGTCTGCCTGACTTTGAATTCTGAGGCTCTCTCAGAACTTTTCTACAGATTTGCCATCAAACTTAAGTTCCCTCTGAGGGGAATGGAGGAGGGATTCTTAAGATTGTATACCTTTACTAAATAACAAAAGAGTCAAGGTAGGTGCTAAATGTCTACCATTTTTTTCTTTAGGGAAGTGCCCTGAAATACTAAAGTTTGTAGATCTTCTTCCTATTTTGCAGAGCTGAGTTGTTGTCTGTGCATGCTCACAAATCATCTCAGAGGCTCACACTTGCTGTTCATGGGGACAATCACACAGAGCCAGCCAGTCAGGGAGAGGGATGGGGTGCACAGAATGTTGGTGGAGTACCCATGAGTCAGTTAAAGGGGTCTGCAGGCAAAGCCTGTGGACATGCTTTCTTATGGAGTCCTTGAAGCAGTTAATAAGATCTAAGGCTTTTTGTGGAGTTTCAAGCCTTGGTGATTAAGTCCTCTTTCTTCCCTATTTTTAGCCTTTCCCAACACCTCAGCTGTATTTACCACTTCTAGCCCCCATTGTGAATGGGGCTAGAAGTAGGCCATGGGGGCAGCATCCCTGATGGTTGAGTAAGTGGGGCACTCAGTTTCCAAATTTCTTGTGAGAGAAACTTTTCCTGTGGGACATTGAGCTGTGCTATCTTGGAGAAGTGATGCAGGAAAGTGAAGTTGTTTCTCTTACCTCTTCAATGCATCTATCCTCAAATTGTATGCTCCAGTGGCATGCTGGAACTTCTGCATGGAACTTGCAGATGCCCACAGATGTACTCCTGTTCACAGGTGGTTGTCAAAATTGTTGCTTCCTTGGGAAAATGATAATTGAAATTCCTCCATCTTGATATCACTTTAAGGATTAATTTTCAGTGGGCAATAACAATCACGTAGAGTCAGACTCTGCAAAAACTCTGGAGTGCTGCAGAAAATAAGAAGGCACATTCCTAGGGAAAGATGTTAATAGATGAGAACGTATAGGGTGAGTGCACAGCAGAGATCTTTTGAGAATCTGTTTGTGTCTCTTCTGAGAGGCTCTAAACACTCTTGGGTGATGTAAGTAGGGACGAGAAAACTCTTTTCCAAAAGGACCAGGGAAGAGAGAGAACAGTAAAATATGAGTGTTTGTAGAGGAGCTGAGGTGAGGAGATAAAGTTTCAGGGAATGCTGGGCTCAATGGCTTAGCCTGTAATCCCAGAACTTTGGGAGGCCAATACAAGTAGATTGCCTGAGCCCACGGGGTTGAGATCAACCCAGGCAACTTGGCAAGACCTGGTCTCTACAATAAATAAATAATTAGTCGGGCATGGTAGCATGTGCCTATAGTTCTGGCTACTTGGAAGGTTGAGGTGGAAGGATTGCCAGAGCCCAGTAGGTCAATGTTGGGGTAGCTGGGAGCATGCCACTGCACTGCAGCCTGGGTAATGGAGTGAGACCCCAACACAGAAAAAAAAAAGATTCAGGGAGAGAAGACAATTGGAAGTGTCATTTCTCTGGAGACCAGTAGACCAAAGTCACCTGAGTGAAAGAAAGTCAGCCTCTGCAGCATCTCTTGGATGTGTTTCTCCCACTCACATTCTACAGTCTTTGCCACCCTCCAGATCCTCGTCCCTCACATCTGCGTGGCTGCAGCAGCTGAATGGTACTCCGAACCCAACTGGCAAGGCTGGCATTTTCATCCCCATTCTGTGAATGCAAGAACTGAGGCCCAGAAAAATTCACTAGCTTGCTCAGGTTTGCACATCTTGAAAAGGTTGAAGCCAAGACCAGAGTCTAGGTGCTCATATTCCAGGTCCAAGTCTCTTTGCACCAAAAAAGAGTGACAGCCATCTTAAAACATTACATTCTTAATATCCAAATTTTTAGAGGGTTCCTCTTTTCTCCCAAAACAGTGACAGTTCCTCTGCCCAACTTTCAACACCTCCCATTAGTTGATTCTCATTTCTTTCTCAACCTTACTTCCCACCACAGTCTAAGCCACATTCCTACCTCTCCATCCAAAGCACATCATGGCTTCTAAGCTCACCAAAATCATTCCCACCTCTATGCAAGGCTATGGAAGTAGAAACCTTATTACAGTATACCCAAGGAGTTTATATTACTATGATGATCTCTGTTAGTATTCCCGTCTGATCGTGGCAGATGATTGGACATGCATATTAACCTGCTCAAAGTCAGACAGTGAGAGCTAAAATAAGTGATATTTTGGGAGCAGTTCACATCATGAAGCCCTAGAGCTGTATACTTTTCTTGGTGAGCCTTTCCTCCCTTCTCTACCACCTCATCAGGCCCTGTCCAAGTCCTACCCATTGTGTGACTGCATCAGGGCATATCCTCTGAACTGTCATGCTAACTGTTTCCTCATGGACTGTGCTCCTTCGTGTATTCCCTTGGATTTCCCTCAAAGTGTTACCCTATACAACAAAGTACAAAGCAAATCACTGTAGGCAGTTGTGTGTTTGTTTTGTGTTTCCTCACCAATGACTTCTTGTTACAAAGCAATTTTCCAGTTGCTATTAACCTAACATATGTGTCAGGCCTTCCATAAATACTTGATAACTAATGAAATACAGAGGAATCAGCATTAGTAGGAAATGCAAAGTATGAAGACTTGGACCCTATTATAAAGTCAGTAGTCAAGATAAAAGTATATTGGGGTGATGGAAATGTACATGGCAAAATCATAAGGCAAATGATTGAAGAGAGGCAGGAAGAATGATGAGCAACATCATTCTACAACTCCCTCCTTGCTTCCTTCCATCACGGCTCTGGCTTCCTGATATACTGCAAAACAAGGGAAATGACTTATGGTGACTACTAAGCAGGCTCACCCATGCCTAGAAATGATCAGTGTTGTCTACAAATGATGATCACGTGTGAACTCATACATCCAGAGGTGTTTTTGGCATTTTATAAAATGAGGCAAAAGATTCTGCTCGTATTCAACTTTCCAACTGTAATGAGAGGTTTTTTGTTTGTTTTTATTTTGTTTTTTTCAAAACAAGGGGGGCCATAGTAGGCATAGTGGAGCTATATCAGAGGTCCATGACTCCTGCCCTGGGGTAACTGTAAGTGTGTAGTTAGGAGAAATCACACATATTCATGCACAGTGAAACAGATCCTTTGCAACACGTGAGCAAATGCAGGTTAACATGAAAACATGTTGAAGGGATACTGATAAAAAAGGAATAGAAAGAATTAGGTGGGAAATTTTCAAAGCAAAGTCAGTAAAAGAGAAGAACTTAATCTCATGGGAAGAAGATGGAAATCATTCTAGCCTGTGCAAGTTCATGGAAGTAGAAATAGTTGTGGGGTTTTTTTGCTTCAGATTTCATAAACCAGAGGCCGACACATATGTTGAACAAAATGACAACCAAACTAGCCTACATTTTGAGAATATGGTCACATCGCCCACTCTTTATTTTTTCTTTCTTTTTTTTTTTTTGATTTGGAGTATCACTCCATCGCCCAGGCTGGAGTACAGTGGCAAGCTCATGGTCACCCCAGCGTCGACCTGCTTGGCTCCAGTAATTCTTCCTCCTCAGCCTTCCAAGTAGGCAGAACTACAGGTGTGTGCCACCATGACTGACTAATTTTTTCATTTATTGTAGAGACAAGGTTTCACAAGTTGCCCTGGCTGTTCTCGAACCCGTAGGCTCAGGTAATCCCCTCAACTAGGTCTCCCAAAGTCCACTCTTTATTTTTTTCAAAGCAGTAATACTACATGAGTTAGGCAGATCCCTTATCACTGTCTCATGTTCTTAGCAAAAGTGAATTGTCTTAGTCCATTTGACCTACAGCCTTAGATAAATAAAATACGCATTCCCTTGAATGGGCCAAAAAAATGTATAAACTGTCTCTCATGCATTTTGATATATCACACTGTGTGGAAAATTTGCATTTAAAATACATTTTCACAGTCTTCAGAAGCACTGTGCCTTACTTTAATATATTCAGGAACACCTTTCCTCTAGTCATTTTCATGGCAGACCTCCTTGTGTACTTTTTCCCTGAGTATTTTATTCAAGTAAAAAACTAATATAAGTTGCTAAAAATAATTTTCTGTTATAATTTTCAAAAGCAATGTCAAATTATTATACTTACTATACCCAGAAATGCCTTACCATTTCATAAATTTATATTGACATATTTCTTCCAAACTAATACATCATTGGACCTGAGTAAATTAGATTAAGAACCCCTACAAACAAGATTATCTTATTCTTGTGCAAAAAATATTCATGTTTGTAAGGGTTAGCTTAGAAATAAATGCAATCATATGCATTTGTTTTAATTTCAGTTGTTATATACACGTGTGGCTTTTAAAAACTAGCATATGACTCCTTGATGATTAAATAAAAAAACTACAAGGTGGGTGAGAAGCAGCCATGCTGTGCCGCTGTTTCACATGCCCCAGGACACAGATGCCCAGACATGCAGCACTGTCCTGCACCATGAGGAAAGCCAGCCCGCAAGTTTAGGGATGGCAGACAGGAGAGAAAGAAGAATGTGGGTTTCAAGTAGGCCATGAGCCATGGAACCAACAAACATGGGTATGCCCACTCAGGCTTTCTTCTTGGTGAGATGAGAGGCCCATTTTTATTCATATGGTCATCACTGGTTGAGCGTCCACCCTGACCCTGTTCTTGGTGCCTGAAATGTCAGTGCATGAACAAAACATCTTTTGTCCTTGTTTGCCCTTGTAGAGCCCCTGTTTCAGCCAAGTGATGTGCTGAGCTAAAAACATGAGGAAGAGAAGTCTGTAGTACACTAGGGCGAAGTGAGTGGAAAATGGATGAGAGAAATGTGGTGGAGAGACCAGGAGTGGGGTCAGAGGACAACTTCGGGACTGAGTACAGTGAGGGTGGCTGTCCTCACCAAGGTGAGATTGGAATGCTCGAGGAACTGAGGACTTATTCTGTAAGCCAGGGCCTTTATTTTTCTTGTTGACTACTCTCTAAGTGGGAGGGAGAGGGAAGGAAAGAGAGAGAGAGAGAGAGATTGAATTGGGGTACATTTCTGATGTCAATCCTCAAATTCCTATGAGCAAAAGCATTTCTTCCTTTGCCCAAGTGTGAGCTGGACTCTGTCACTTGCCACCGAAAGAAACAGAGCAGCAAATCTTCCACTGGTCACAAACAGACTGTCTCTGGTTCTGGGAGCAGCAAGCCCAAGTAGTTCCTGAGCCAAGTTCCACCCTGTGTAAGGCACCATGCTGCCTGTGAGGTCTTCAGGTTCGGCGCAGCACAGGAAGATGCTCAGGACCAGGTGGGCTGGAGAGAGAAGCTGTGTATTGGAAGCAGTAAAAACTGGGAGGTGCAGCCCCATGTCCCTGATGGGCAGCCCACAGGAAGGGAGAGGAAGTAAGGAACAGAAGAGGTAAACAACTGGAAAAGCATACTGTACCCAGGAGACAGGAACCGGAAATAACTAGCTAGAAGTAGACCTGTTTCTGGAGATACTGACATGTCTATTCCAGTGGGTTTGCCATGGGCAAAAGTTGTACACCATGTTATTCACATATACACAAAGACCTGAACACAGGGTCACGTCGTCACTGGCTCATTGGTGCAGAAAGGTGAGACTTGTTTACCTGCATTGCCTACAAGACATGCAATGTGGCATCTAAATATCCCAAAAAAGGAACTGAAGAAAGCACGATGTACACCTCCATTTTCCAGCTGAAGGACCACACCAGCTCCCACACCACTGTGCCTCCACATCCCTTTTTGAATAATGGGTATAATAAGAGCACCCACCTCCTGAGACTCTCGCAGGGTTATTGTGATTGAAGGATACAGTGCCCAGGTGTCATGTGGCCACAGTGCTATGACCGGGCATGCGTTCCACAGATACTAACCGCACAATTACCTGCAGCCATTTGTGTTCAGTTCTCCCTAGGAGGCTTGCTGCATGCGTTTATTCCATGGTATTGGTGTCAGATATGAGATGTGTGGGCTCTACATGATTATGGATAAAAATTAGGTTATATGTAGTTGTTATGAATTTGAGAGTGTCTTAGTTCATTCAGGCTGCATTAGCAAAACATCTGAGACTGGGTAATATAAATAACAGCAATATTTACTCACCATTTTGGAGGCTGGGAAGTCCAAGCTCAAGACATAGCAGAGTTGGCATCTGGTGAGGAATTGCTACTTTTCAGATGCTACTTTGTTGCTGCATCCTCACATGCCACAGGGTGATGCAGTTTGTCATAAGAGGCACCACCCCACTCATGAAGGCAGAGCCCTCAAGACTTCATCACCTCCCAAGAGACCCCCATCACCCAACACTGTCTCACTGGGTATTGGGCTCCAACGTATGAATTTTGGGGAGACACCAGCACTCAGCCTGTGGCAGGGAGGATGGGACAGTATGCGTGTGTGTGTGTGTATGTGTGTGTGTGTGTGTGTGTGTGTGTGTGTGTGTGTGTGTGTGTGTGCACACATGAGGCACCTGCCAGACTCTTTGCTGAGTCTGTATCTGCCTTCACGACTTCCCTAAATTCTAGACCTTTCTTTTGTTCCCTCTCCCAGCCTGGAACATGTTTTCATCCCTCTCAACCAAGGCTCCACCTCCAAACTGAGCACTCAGTTTTCTCTGACCCAATTTAAGTTATTCAGTCATCAGTCATCAGATTAAAATATAGTCTTTCACTGCATTGCAGTTTATGTGTTAGTATTTTTGAAGCAAACCACCCCAAACACCACACTCTGATATTTCCTCACACACTTCCAGGTACACATGTTATTAATATTTCCATCCGGCCGGGCTCGGTGGCTCAGCCTGTAATCCCGAGCCTTTGGGAGGCTGAGGTGAGTGGATTGCCTGAGCCCCGCGGGTTCGAGACCCGCCTGGGCAGGGAGACCTCATTTCTACAATAAATCAAAAAATCAGCTGGGCGTGGTAGCGCATGCCTGTAATTCCGGCTACTCGGAAGGCTGAGGCGGAAGGATCGCCAGAGCCCAGCAGGCGAGGCTGCGGTGGCCGGGAGTGGCCACTGCACTCCAGTCTGGGTGACAAAGTGAGACTCCAACTCAAAAACAAAAAAACAAACAAACAAAAAAATATTTCCATCCTCTGACCCTAAGAAGACCCTTACTCACTCAGCTGACCCTAATTGCTCTTTGTTAGCTTGTTTTCTGTGTGCCACGTGGGCACTCTCTCTTGTCAAGCCTAGACATGACTCAAAGCCCTGAAGAGACTGAGACAATGAGTCCAAAAATCCCTGGCCCTACGACTCATTTGTAATACTATTAACAAAAACTGCTGCTTATGATGCCTCATGTGGCAATTTGCTAAGATTATGTATGTAGTATCTCGTTTAATTCTCACAATAACCCAAAGAAGTATGCCTATTTTCATTTTACAAGAAAATTGCAGCTTAGGAGTATTAAGAAAGTATCCCATTATACAGACAGAAATTGGCAGAATACAGATTTGAAACCAGATCCGTCTGAACTCTTAAGCTCTAAGCTAACTTCTTGTTTTACATCCTTAAAGAAATAATGAGGGCCATTGCCTTGCTAGACTCTGGGATGGTCATGTGCTCTTTGAGCTATGGTTGTCGCCATGCTTCCTGGCTTTGGCCCCCTCCACAACCTTGGCGAGGTGAATGTTCTCTCTCCCTTCTCTTTCTCTCTCTAATTTACTTTTAAATAAACTATATTTTTAAATCTAAAGACAAGAAATTTTAGAAGTGGCTCTACCACCAGACTAGTTACAAAAGAGTTCACTAAGAGTTGACTAAGACTTGCAAGTGGATTAACTACTTACAAATTATCTACTTACACATAGTGTCTTCAGACAATTTTGCAACTCATTATAGATAGCTGAGATATCATCTCCCAACTTCAACTATAAAGTACCAATAATATCACCTAATTCATAGAGTTAATATCAGTGTAACTTGAATTATTGCCTCCAAGTAGGTAATGGACCAGTGCAACTTCTGGTACCTAGTAGACTCCCAATGCATATTAACTCCCTTCATGGTGTCTTAAGTTCCCTCTAGTCAATTTAGATATTTGTTGCAATGTCTGGATTATTTTCATGTAATGCCCTCCATGGGTAACCTCCCAGTGTCATAGTTTGAACTGCTATCTGTATACTGACTCAGAAATTCACATCTTGAGCTCAAATCTGTCTCCTGACACATAGATCCATCAGCTTCCTGGATCTCTCTTGGATGCTCCATGCCTCACCAGTTAAGATGATCTTTGTTGCCAGAAGACAGAGAGTTCAAGTCCAATCAGCTTCCACAGTTAAGGTTTTACTGGCTTGCATTAATGAAAAGGCCAGAGCTGCAGCTTCTGTGTATTTGTGTGTGTGTGTGTGTGTGTGTGTGTGTGTGTGTGTGTGTGTGTGTGTTATTCTCAGCTCCATCTTCCTATATGTGGTGGTTTTTCTTAAGTTGGTTTCCCCCTTGGCCGCAAGATGGCTGCCAGCAGAAACTGGGCAGTGCATTGCTTTACCCATGGGGAGAAAATGGCTTCCCTCATCTAGAATAACCGCTTTCCCTGATCTTCACATCTAAACATCCCTTTACCATTCACTGTAGCCAGGAGATTCTCAGATGCTGGGTGGCCTAGTTGTAGGATACAAGATGTCCCTGACCTTACTGCAGTAGCAAGGGATTGTCCTGATGACTTGGCCACATAGGGCTCTCCTCTGAAGATACCAGTCAAGCTCTTCCCACACAAAAATGCAATTTCTTCACAAGGGGAGTGAAGTAAAATGGATGTTCATTTTAGATACTGTTAAGGGTTGAATTGTATCCCCCCAATAAGATAGGTTGAATCTCCAGTAGCAGTAAAAGTGATCTTGTTTGAAAATAGGGTTTTTGCAGATGTAATCAAGGGAAGATGAGGATGTTGAGGGGGCTCTAATTCAATATGGCTGGTGTCCCTATAAGTAGAGGGGAATTTGGGCAGGAAAACATTGGAGAGAAGCCACATGAGGAGACAGTCCTAGAGCAACATGGCACAGGCAAGGACTGACGGCCACCCCAGAAATGAGGAAGGAAGGGAAGTGTCTCCCTTGCAGGCTTCAGAGGGGGGCTACACACCTAGATATTGAACCTCTATTTTCCAGAACCGTGGTACAATCCATTTCTTCTGCTTTAGGCCCCCCAAGGTGGCACTTTTTATGGCAATTCTTGGAAATGAATATGGATGCCTTCCCACACACCCATTATCTTATATATACCTCTATCAGAGAATTCAACATACCATTTTACAGTTGTATATTTTTCCTGTGTCTCTTTCCACTTGCACTATAATATCCTTGAGGGCAAGGATCATATTTTAATTGACTTTGTGTCCTTAAGGCATAAAATACAAGATCTGACAATTAAGTTCACGAACTAGCTACCATGCGCTTACATTGGTAGTACTGAATGAACAGCACAGTAAGATTTCATAACCTTGGTATATCAGTGCCTCATAGCTGTGTTCATGTTGACCTGTGGCAGCAATTGCTGAGTGGTATTCATTAATGTTGCATGTTTTTGTGTGCCACCGCAAGAATGTAGGAGCTTGAATTGGAACAACAAACAAACATTGAATTTCTTGTTAAATTTGAGAACAGTGAAAGTGAAGTCTGAGAGACATATCAGTCCAAGTTTATGAGGAGAATGCCATGAAGAAAACAGCAGTGTGCAAATAGATTAAGTGCTTTTTTTGAAAGGAAAGAGAGTATCACTGATGAAGAGAGGTCAGGATGGCCAGTAATGAGGAGAACTGATGGAAATATTGCAGAAATTTGTTGAATTGTGCATCAAAATTACTGACTGACTGAGAGAAGTATAGCAGACTAAATAGACCTCAATAGGCATCAATAGAGAAACAGTTTGGAAATCTTGACCTGTGAAAGCTGTGTTCAAAAATGGTTGCAAAGAGCTCACCAATGAACAAAAGCAAAAAAGAGTTGAAGTTTGCCAAGACCTTTTGGAGAGGCAAGAGGACATGTTGGGCTGTGTTGTCACTGGTGATGAAATATGTGTATACCAATATGTCCCTGAAACAAAGTGTCAAAGTGCACAATGGAAGTCTGTCAATTCTCCACGACCAAAAACTTTCCATTTGTGCAAATCAAGAGTCAAAACAATGTTGCTATACATTTTGATATCAGAAGGATTGTTCATCATGAATTTGTACCAAGTGGACAAACAGTTAACCAAGTTTACTATTTGGAAGAGTTGAAAGGCCTGCGTGAAAAAGTTAGATGAAATTCCCTGAACTTTTCACCAACAATGCATGGCTTTTGCATTACGACAATGCACCAACACACACAGCACTGTCTGTGAGGAAGTTTTTACCCAGTAAACAAATAACTGTATTGAAACACCCTCCCTACTCACGTGATATAGCTCCTGATGACTTTTTTCTTTACCTGAAGATAAAGGAAGACATTTGATGGCATCCAGGACATCAAGGGTAATATGATGACAGTGCTGATGGCCATTCCAGAAAGAGTTCCAAAATTACTTTGACAGGTGGACTAGGCACTGACATCAGTGCATAGCTTTCCAAGGGGAGTACTTTGAAGGTGACTGTAGTGGTACTCAGCAATGAGGTATGGAGCACTTTTTCTAGGATAAGTTCATGAACTTTGTTGTCATACCTCATATGTAACCATTATTGAGTAAAGGAATTAAGCTTTACTGATGAGAAAGTAATTTTTCCCAAGGTCACTGTGTCAGTTGATACCCTTGGTTACATTTAAAATAAGCTGACTGTAGTTTAAGAAAAGCAATGTCTCTGAAAGGGCATGCATACTCGAATTTAAACATGCATGACCACAGCATACACGGGTGTTCACAACATAAAATGTCTTCCCACACGCGTGAGAGCTACATACAACCCTTGCCATGGAGGGCATCCCACCAGGGGTCGTGCTGGGCATGCAGGAGCTCTCAGGAACTCAGCTCTTCACAGGTGCCAGCTCCATCTTCCCTGTGACGTAAACAGTCTTCTCAATTCCTTTGTGGTGACATTCCCATTGAGCTGAGCCTGGACACACAGTCGCTTCCCGGACAGAGTCTAGCAGATGCCCCAGATGAAATGTGCCTATAGGCCTTATCTCCCTCCCCAGCCTGGGAAGGATGGACTTCTAGCCCCCATTGAAGAGTACATCTTGTGAAAAGGGACCACCTCCACAACCTTCATCCCTCAGAACTGCTCTGTGCCTAGAGGGTTGGCCTTGGACTTCCCAAGCAGCTATTGGGGAGAGGGTCTGGATGGGGTGTCAGGAGGGTTTGTGTGCATGACTGTGTGATGGAGTGCTGTGTTGGAAAAGGCATCCTGCTGACCATCCTCAGTAAGTCTCCCCTTTCCCTCTTTGGAATTCCGAATGGACTGTGGGGAGACTTATTTCTCTTTTCTTTCTCATCTGAACTAGGTCTAAGCCTGTGTGGAGGTCTGTACCTTTCCCCACACCTTGTCTGGACTCTCACCCAATTCAGTCTGACTCCAACCTGGTCCCTCCTGGTTACAACAGGAAAGGATTATCCTACAGTTTCCTTCCTGCCCACTGCTCTGGCTCACTGTACCCCAGGCTTTCTCTCCAGGGACATTCTTCCCTGAGGGAGTGTCCAGTCCCTCCTTCAGGATCTCTGCTCCCAGGGTCCAGGAGAAATGGGGGGCTGGGGCACTAGAGCCAATGGATGTGGAAAGGATGCTTGGAACAATTCAATCTCCTGGGGTTCTGTCCTCCATGGGGCCCAGCTATGAGGCTGCTTTACACACTGTGATGAGAGGTCTTTGACTGGGGATTTGGAGAGATGAAGGAGGAAATGGGATGGGGATGAGGATGCAGGAAGACTGCCCTGTGAGAAGGTAGCCCCAGGGTGCTATGCCCCTCCTTCTTCCCCAGGCAGGACACCATGGAAAGAGTTGGTCTCAGGACACATAGCCCCTAAGGGTGGACACCTATTAATCGCATCCCTGTAGGAAGCACCAGAGCAGATGCCCATGACAGTGAGTCCTTATAGAGACAGGTGACAAGAACAGATGCCTATAATACAGGGAAAAAAATTCATTGGAGAAACAGATTCTCTTATAGAAATTCCCACAGCAGGGGGACCCCAAAGAGTAGACACAATCGCAGGTTAAGAATTGGGGGCTTAGGAAGGGTCTCAAGTAGAAATGCTCAGTCTACTGGAATACCTGGAATCGAATCCCGGGTACTGAAACCTCAGCCACGAGGCAGTCCAGAGAGTTCCTTGTGGGGAGGTGGAGCAGGGGCTGCAATGATGGTGGTAGTTGTGTAGGCAAGAAACCACCCCCTCCCTATGAGAGAAAAGAGCCTGCACCTAAGACAGGCAGACATTATTACAAACAAATGAGCACAGAAAAACTGATGGGAGATGTTCAGACAGACACACCAGGAAAGACAGGCACTCGAGGGGATTTGGGGTCCCATAGTCATTTTCATCCAAGGTTGGAGCAATGGAGGCAGGGATTGGAGGTTGATGAGGAGGAATGACAAAGAAGCAGATCCAAGGACCCCTGTGAGTTTTCAAGAGTCAGGCACAAGGGAGTCTTCCACGGGAAGGTGAGTTTACTAACCCTCCGCTGACCTGACCTCGATCTAGCAAGGGCCCAGCCTCAGGTCCCTGTTCTGAACCTTAGACCTGTACCTTACATCAAGACTGACATCAGAAAACCCATGATAGACACCAGGCCTCTGACCTCCTGCCCACCCCCTATCCCCACAGGTCAGTCCAAGGCTGCCCCTCAGTCACTCTGTCACAATCCTCTTCTAAAGAGCTCAGGACAGCAAGGCCACACCTCCATGCCTCACAAGCAGCTACTACCCAGGCAGTGTGATGGTGACCATGAAGGCAGAGTGCACCACTGCCACCCAAGGTATGGAGACCACCAAGCCCTCCAAACAGAGAAATAACAAGTATGTGGTCAGCAACTGCCTGACCCTGACACCTGAACAGTGGACATCATGCATCAGCTACAGTTGCCAGGTAAGGCAGGAAGGGAGCACTGTGGAGAAGACAGTGGCTCCTGCACGGTGTCCTTAGACCCCAGTCCTGCCCTCACACAGGGGCCTAGAGCTTGGGAATCCAGGTGAAGGATTACCCTCTCACTCTAATTAATACAGCTCTTCTCCTCATACCCTATAAACCCTCAATAAATATTCTCATTATCAATCAGAAATCCCATTGCTTCTCATTATTTTTTATCTAGTATTTACTTTATAATCCCCCTGGGTTCTTGCTGATGTGTGGAGGATTCCTGGTCTGTCGGGGACCAGCCCCGACCGGAGGGGGGTTGGGCCTGCACCAGGAAATCAGGACACAGTGAGAAGAAACAACTCAGAGGCAGTTCTTCTGGGACCAGTCTGGCCAAGGACTGTGTGCCAATTTTATTCAAACTTTTTCCAGTTTATAT
>NW_007260024.1:320390-328268 GCF_000164805.1 Carlito syrichta | reverse complement strand
GAAGTAGCAAGCACAGGTTCACATAGTGTTATATGTAGATACCTGAACTGTGTATTATATATATTTCTAAACTTCCTGATAGAAAATTTGATCTAAGTGAATAAATCAAACAGTGGTTGTCACACTCTTGGACAAGGAAAAGCACCATTGTCATGATGATGGCTAGGGGCTGAGGCAAGCTGAGAGTCTTGACATGTAATGAAACTAGACACGTTCTGCCTGGCTAGAGGCAGGAAAACAAAACTATTAAAACAATTTTGGTTGCTAATCTTCAGCTATCGGAAGAAACTGCTTACAGAGTGCTTACAGGAACAAAGGCTGCGTGGTTACTTCTGAGAAACAGAGACTTAACAATGGCTCAGAGAGTCAGAGAGAAATGGAAACTTAAAGTACAGAATGTTTTCTGCTGTAAGTCCTTACCCAAAATTTTAGTCTAACAGCGTAAAAGGTTTACTTCTAAATAATATAAGCTTTTATGTCACATATACAAACTGGTCACTATTCATATACCAACACTATAGGTGTCACTGATGCTTTTGTGTCAAAAGCAGATCTCCAACATGGGCCTTCATAGGCCTCAACTGTATAGCTGTAGATGTTGTCTCCCAACACTGGTCCCCAATGGCTAGTAGCCCAAGATTGAAAAACTAATGATCTCCTGCAGACATCATTCTAGGAGGGGTCTTCCTCACCCAGATTTCTTTTTCCCCCCTCTCCACTGTACCCCTTAGCCACCAGTCTGGCATCAGCTTGGACCAGGTGGATCTCAAATTCTCTGAATTCTACATCTCCTCAACAGAGACCTGACCCTATATTATCCAGCATCTCTAATATGCCATTGGTGTCTAGCCATATCTCTGGAATAAAGAGAGTGCCAGAAAAAGTCCCTGGTGTGAGGTCCTGGTGTCTTATTCCTCCTCCCAGCAAGACTCTGATGTTCATACCACTAGTGTTGGGACAAGTTGGCCTGTTGTGTTCAGGGTGAGGTTCAAAGCTGAAACTAGCCTGGAGCTGAGACCTCTACCATGAAGAGTCTACAGTTCTAACATCAGGCTCTAGGGTGAGTTAGTTTATAGCTTGCCAGAGACCTGACTGAGCTCCTTGGGTCAATGGGAACTGTGATACAGAGTAGGCTGTTGTCCCTGCAGTTCAGACCCTAGGATGCTAGCCTCCTTACACTGGGAACAAAGAACAGTCTGGTGAGACTTGGGGGGGTGAAGACTAGAGAGGGAATCAGGAGAAATGAAGGGGATCCAGGAACCCAGCACTGGCTAGAGTCAAAGACAAAAGGGAAGGACACCTTGATTCAAGGTCCTGTTGTGAACAGGAACAGAGAGGGGTTGAAAATTCCCATTCCATATGAGGAATTCTGGACTAAAGATAGAGCAGTTCACACAAGGTCAAGACAGTTGAGCATGACTAGGGACTACAGGCAAAGTTAAGCTTCCACAGAGACTCAGCAACCCAGAAAACCCCATCCCACCAGGCACCACTCCTTCTCCTAATCGATCATACTGCTCAGGAATCCCCACACCTGCACCAAGTGCCTTTACACCTGATGTCACACTCTACTCCCAGGGTCCCTGACAGTGATTTGCTCCTCAGAAAGAAATGCCTTGGCTGCCTCTGTGAGTTCATCATGCCCAAACCTGAGGCTCCACTGGCTCATTAGGGTTTGAGGCAGCTGCAGACCATAGCTGAACTGGCAGGGGACTTTGTCAAAAATTGTGTAGAAATATAGGGGGCAGCTAGGAACCAGATAATGGCCACTCCTTCCCCAACCTTGCGCAGAATTGAATTTTAGAGATTCCAGAATGTCTATGTGACCCAGTTTATCAATGTGAAAGCTGATGCCCACGGGAGAGAGAGTGAGAGTCCTCCCAGGTCTCCCTCCTCTTCATGGCTTTTCTGGTAAGATTGCTTGGGTTCACCCCACCCCTGGGAAATGTCCCAAGGTTCATACTCTTCTTCATCATTTCTTGTATATTTTTATTATGAAGATGAGCATGAGGGGAAGACCTTGGACTGGAGACTTGGAGAGATGAAGGAGAAAATAGGAAGGGGACAGGGGACAGAGATGAAGGAAGAATGTCCTGTGAAAAGTGACCCTGGGAGCTGGATCCCTCTTTTTCCCCAGGACAGACAGGAAGCCTTTGAAAGTGTGGGTCTTGGGATTCTCAGGCACAAAGGTAGGCACATTCACATCTCAACTAAAAGGAGGCACCCAAAAGCAGATGCTGAGGAAGAGACTCCTGACAACATAGGTGACAGAGTCCTCTCCAGGCAGAAAAATATTCTAGGACAGCTGGATGCCTGGTATAACTAATGATAAGAAGACAGTTGGGAGCAAGCACAGGCCCAGCCTCCAAGCACAAAATATTCTGCACATGGACACCCTCAATTTCATGGACTCCCCAGGAACAGACTCCAGATCTATACCCCTGCCCAGAAGCGTCTCTGTGGGTAGGTAGTGTGGAGTCTGCAGTGGTGGTACCAGGGCACAGATAGGCAACTACCCCAAAGGGAGGAAATTCTGAAGACAGAACAGACAGACCACCTTTCTGAACAAACAAAAAGGAGTGCCCTCAAAGGAGATCATAAGACAGAGATGTTCACTGAGGAAAGTTGGTTCCCAAGGCTTAGACCAGCCAGCATCAAGAGAGAACAGGTAGGTAACGAAGAAGTGAGAACCTGTAGGAGAAGCTCCAGCCAAAAGAGACCTGACTATCCTTAGTCTTGGGCCCTCTGGCATCTTCTATCAGGAGGTGATTGTCCCCATTCCCCTGTACCAAGGACCAGACAGGGGTTCCTGACCTGGGCTGTACCCAAATCCATACTGAGGTCAAGATGTCCAGGCAGGCACAAGGAAATCTATCCTCCTGCCCCTCCCCAACCCCACAGGTCAGCCCCAAGGTAGCCCCCTCATTCACTCTGTTCACACCATCATCTGAGGTGATTCAAATCAACAAGATCACACTGGTGTATCTCATGAGCAAATTCTACTGGGCACCATGTCTACGAACTGTAAGGTAGACAGCATCCCCATCACTCAGAGCATGGAGACCACCCAGCCCTCCAAACAGAGCAACAACAAGTACATAACCAGCCACTACCTGACCATGACACCCGATCTGAATAAATCTAGCAGCAGCCGCAGATGCCAGATCACACACAATGGGAACACAGATGAGAAGAAAGTTGCCCCTGCACAGTGTTCTTTGGTCCTGGCCCATCCCCAACCCATGGAATCTTATAGCTTGGCAGCCCAGGGGAAGCATCTCCCCCCATGCTAAGTCATCAACCCTTCTCCCCGCACCCAATAAACCCTCAATAAATATCCTCGTTGTCATCAGAAATTCCAATGTTTGCTCATTTTGCTTACACAACTTTCCATTCTACATTTAAACATCCTCAAAAGTGAAAGGAATCCTTTCACTAGTGACAAAGCAGCCAGGAAAAGCACCCTGATATTTCTCTGAGGGATACTTTCTGTCATCCTACCCCCACTGAATGTGCCAGAGAATGTTTCCAGGGTAAGACCCTCAGAAGGACCCAGGCCTGTCCATTCTTTCCCACTTCACCCTGTGCTTCCTGACACACTGTGCACAAGTCCTCCTCTCGCTACTTCACTCCTTCCATTCCTGGATTCCAGGATAATGACAGAGTTTTCTTTTTAGTTATCCTGAGTCCTCACTCCTTCCATTCCTGGATTCCAGGATAATGACAGAGTTTTCTTTTTAGTTATCCTGAGTCCTCACAGTGGACCTGTTCCTTCTTTCAGGGTGTCTTTCCATCTCCCCTTCCAAGGCTATATACACTTCTACACTTGTAAATCTCTCCCCATCAAAATCTAGAGTTTTGCCTTTTCAATAGGGACCTGCCCTATTGCTGTCCCCAATGACCCCTGACCTCAGCACCCACAGACCCTCCCTGTGGTTCCCAATGACTGAAACTCGCACCTGGCCCCTGATCACTCACTCCATTCAACTCCCTTGGAGGCTAATGTTATAAACATCACTAAGTGAACTAACTGTATTCGAGGACACTGGGGGACAGCGATCGTCTCTGCTCTTCACTGATTCCATCACAAGGATTTAGTGTCCCAGTGACAAGTTGTCAAAGGCTGATAAGTTCAAAGACAGTGACGAGTTCTACCAAGGGTGTCAGATGATCATCCTCTTAAAAATGCAGTGGGAGTCTGGTCTTTAACACACATACACAGACTAATCACCTGTGCACACAACCATCTTGGTTGCCTATCTCCAAGAGAGGATCAGGAAAGGATCAGGTGGAAAATACTGCAGTGAGACTCTGGTTGGGACATGAGCAAAGAGAAGTCATGGATCTGCAGTCCCTGAACTTTGGGCCTGTGGGGCTGGTCCTACATGGAGAAAGTGCAGGATTATTTTTTCCTGGCCAACAGTGAGAAAGGAGACAGGTGGAGCCTTGAGGGAGGGATTCTGGAAAACAAGCAACAGGCAGACCTCAGATGTTAGTAGAGAAACCTCCTGTTGCGAGGCAGGGTGGCAGGTGTGTATCACAGGTGTGAGCTCTACAGATGATGAACCCAGACCAAGATGGACACCTAGGCCTTTTGTGTTCAAGCACTGCTCGGAACAAGTCCATCCAGTGCAAGGTGCCATGTGTGTCCCCAGGCTATTGTCTTCTCAGTCCTGGTAATGCTGTGATCACAGGAGGCTGTGGAGCACCCATGGGCATGAGTGTCTGTGTGTATCAGAAGGACCTTGAGGGCACAGGAGAGACCTCTCCACTCATAGAGTTCCTGGAAGAAACTACTGGCAGTGGAACCCATGACCCCTTCTCCAACATGAGAAGCTTGATGTGGTCCATTTCAGCCCTAATCCAACACACTCATCCTCCAGGGATGCTGCTGAATTGTGGACTCTGCAGGGGAACATGAGGGATGATCATATAATTTGTCTTCAAGACAGTGGAGCTAAGGAGGGAGGTGCTCGAAATCAGAACTTACAGTGGTATCTGTATCCCTGGGGTCAATGTAACTCTCCCCACACAAAAATTCCTAACCTAAGCCCTTCCTATCATGACATCCATTTGAAGATATAAGGGCATCCAGGACCCTTCCCACAGTTCCCAGCTCCTCAAATAGGTCCCAACTTCATCATCACCATGTTGCCATTTCTTTTACACCTTCCTCCATAGCACTTATGCGCCCAGGCCATGCAGCTGCCTTCCAGGAATGCAGTGGGTTTGGAAATGGATTCTGCACACCTCTCAACCCTTCTCATGATGTGGATAAATGGACTTCTAGGCCCTGGAGAAAGAGATGATCTGGTGTGTGGGAGGTGACCCCTTCAACCACTCCTGATTCCACAAGCCCATGTGAAAAGGAAGCTGAATGCTGGGCCTCACCAGCAGCTGTGGGGCAACTGGGTGGGATTTCAGGAGGGTTTGTATAGGGGACTGAGTCATGGTGTGTGAATTTCAATGGTGGCACTCGGTTGAGCATCATTGGTGAGTACTCCCTTTACGTCTTCATCAGGGATTCAGGGTGAAAGTTTGGGGAAATGTTTTTCTCCTTTCTTTTCTGTCTAGGGCAAGGGTCAGGATCTCTCTGGGGTCTGCAACTGTAACCCCTCCAGCTTGCTCATAGGTTTCTCTCTCTCCCTCTCTCTCTCTCTCTCTCTCTCTCTCTCTCTCTCTCTCTCTCTCTCAGACATCCTCCTTTGGAATATGGGATGTTCTACTCCCACCCTCAGAGTCTCTGGGTTCCCAGAGACCAGTATAACAGAGAGCTGGGGTTGGGTAACCCAGACCATGAATTTTGGAAGGATGCTGGGGACAGCTCAGCATTCCGGGGTCCTTTCCTCTGTGGGTTCCAGTTTTGTGGAGGCTTTAAACAGTGTTAGGGGAGGCATTGGACTGGAAAAATGGAGAGATGGAGGGAGAAATGGAAGGGTGACAGAGATGGAGGAAGAACGTCCTATGAGAAGGTGACTGCCAGGTGCTGGATTCCCCTCCTGCAGGTCAAGCAGTTGCTTTGACATTGTGGCTCTCAGGAATCTAAGGCACAAAGGTTGTCATATTTGCAACCCAACAAATAGGAGGACTTCCAAAGCAGATGCTGAAGGCAGGGACTCTTGATAGGCAAAGTGACAGGGACCTCTCCAGGTAAAAGATGTCCTAGGAGAGCGAAATGCCATTATTAAGTTCTGATAAGGAGTCAGGTTGACCGTCCTAGGTGAATGTCATCTTTTCCTCCTTCCCTACTTTCTCCAGATTTTGGGTCAATTTTCTACTCTTTGTTTTTTCTCTATCTTGTGTCATCCTGTGCTCAACCATTCTCCCTGACCTCAAACCCTGAGGCAAGAATCTCTCACCACCCTGTTCAGATACCTAATTGCCTCAGATAGTCACTACAACCCTTCATCTTTGACCCTAGATGCTGGGAATGGACAGGGTGAACTACTGAGACTGCTCCTCTGTCTATCTCTTTGTATGTATGTATGTATGTGTATGTATGTATGTATGTATGTATGTATGTATGTATGTATGGCTGACAGTGGGTCATTGGGTCTCCAGGATTTGCTTTGTTTGGTCCTCCCCACCTGGGTCCTCTCTGCCTAATTAACATTATGAAGGATAACTGAGGACCCATCTTATGGGAAGAGGGAGCAAGGGAATTGAAGGAGTGACCACTTGTGAGAATTTATTGAACCCTGAACCTTCAGTGCCACAGCTGGGAAACCACAGGCCAGAGGCTCAGGGATATATTCCCTGATCTGAGGAATTATGGATCCAGGAGAGTAACAAGGTAAGAGGTGGAAGGGCTTTCCCAGGTCCATAGGCTGCCATAGAGAAAGTCCTGAGCTGGCCTTGAGTGGGGAAGGAGAGGAAGACACTAAAAACAAGGGAGCCAGTAGTGTTGTAATCTAAGGGCGCAGAATTCAGGAAGGTAGGTTACTAGGTATCTGCAGGATGTACCCCAAGAAACAGGATTCCCTGAATTTACTGATTGTTGGGAGCCAGCTGTGGAGGCCTGCCTGAGGGTTAGGGATCCAGGCAGGTTGCGGACCCTAAGACCACCAGGCTGGTTCAGGAGCTGAAGGCCCATTCCCTCCTCCTTTCCTTGTTGTTTAGCATTACCCACTGGTAGGGATTTTAATGATCTAAGCATGAAGTTCTGAGAATATGACAGGCATGACTGACTCTAGGGATCCATTGTTCCCGCTTCTCACAGACTGCAGTTTCGGCTTTAAACTTAACACAGTTCAAACTCAGATCACATTTGGGAGCCTTATACGTGATACAAGCTTCTTTATAAGATTTAAAAATATATTTGTAGAATTAGTATATACATATAGAGAGCTGTTTCCAGCATGAGATGGTTATCTAGGGTTACCAGAAATGGCCCAGCATGAACTTTGGGCTGGGCCACATCCCTAAGGGCCCAGCGTCCATTTGGGGCTGGGCTGCATTCTTTTAATACGGTTTTTTAGTTACAATTAGTGTAAGTTTTTTCTACTTATAATAGAAACTGAATTCATAGAAAGCATTTTAGAATAGGTCATGCTACGTCAGGGAATTATGTTAGTCCAAGCATGATCAAACATGATACTATAAGGTTTTATAAGAGTACAGCTAACTTTTGAAATTTCATTGTTCCCACCTTCTACTAATTGTGATTTTGGCTTTAGTGCAATTACAGTTTGTGTCTGGGTTTTATTTTAGAAGCTTTATTGCTGATGATCAGCCTTATATATCAGGATTAGGAATTAGAAACTTTTATCGAAATTAAGATAGATACATAGGATTTTAGAATAACCATTTTGTTAAGAGATCATAATAAATTGTTCCTGGAAATGGCCCAGCATGATCTTTGGACTGGGCCACATTCTT
>NW_007260024.1:310557-319739 GCF_000164805.1 Carlito syrichta | reverse complement strand
CAATAAAAGGCTTCTGCTCATTTCACTGAACAGTTGTCCACTTTCTTTCGTTCTCTTTCTTCCTCCTTATATCTATGCCTCCATATTGCTTTCTTTTAATATCTATCCCTACTACAGAATCGGCTTCTGCACTAGACAGAGTCCAGTCTCTTTCTTCCCTTCTATTTCTCCAGAATATTCACCAATGCTGCCCCACCTTTCAGGGACCCTCTAAATCTCTTTTGGGGGGCTGGCCCCCCATAACTGATCCCAAGACATGATTCCAAGAACAAAGGCATAAATGCCACTGAGGAGTCCATATGTACAGGGACTCTTAACATGAACTCCAACAACTAAAGACCAGGACAGGCAGATAGACTCACTCAGGTGATCAAAGACCCTACTGCAGAGGCTCCAGGGAAAAAAGAATTGAGTAAAAACAGAGCCCTTAGGTTAGACACACAGCATGCACAGCAGACATGTTAGGTAAGAAAAATCCCCAGAGTGAATCTAATGGGATACTCAGAGAGCTCAGGGGACAGACAGATAGCTCCAGATAGACCAGATCCAGATGTCAGAGGGAGGCAGGAGGAGGCAGCTGAGGGCTTGCTGTCTGTGCAGGAGGTCAAAGTCTAGAGGATCTCAAAACAGGCTATGGATAGGCAGGTTCTGGGGTTTTTAGAACTGATGGAGAGTGGTTTTACAAACACCTGACCAAGTGTCCAAAGACACATTAACCATATGAAGGGTCTTGAACTGACATAGAAGGCCAGAACCCTCGTCACACTGAGGTTATAGCTCCCCATGGGGAGACTAAGTAAATGAACTCCTGTTCTTCCCTGACCCCCACAGGTCGACCCAAGGCCACCCCTACTGTCACTCTATTCCTGCCATCCTCTGAGGAGCTCCAAACCAACAAAGCCACACTGGTGTGTCTCATCAGTGACTTCTACCCAGGCACGATGACACTGACCTGGAAGGCAGATGGCTTCCCTGTCACTCAGGGTGTGGAGAGCACCAAGCCCTCCAAAGACAGCAACAAGTATGCAGCCATCAGCTACCTGTCCATGACACCTGAACAGTGGAGAACTAGCAACATATTCAGTTGTGAAGTCACACATGAAGGAAGCACTGTGGAGAAGACAGTGGTCCCTGCACAGTGTTCTTAGGCCCTGGCCCTCCCCTGACCCATGGAAGCCTAGAGCTTGGGAGCCCAGGGAAAGGGTCTTCCCCCATGCCAGGTTGTCAGTCTTTCTCCCTACACTCAATAACCCTCAATAAATATCTTCATTGTCAAACAGAAATTCCAGTCTTTGCTCATTTTTTATTATATACTTTACATTCTACATTTAACCATATTCAAAAGGTGAATGGAATCCTTTGATCTGGGGACAAAGCAGCCATGAAAACACCCCTGGTGTTTCTCTGAGGGATATTTTTCCTGTCATTTGACAACCACTGAATATTCCAGAACAAAGGAAAGACTATCAGAAGGACCCAGGCCTGCCCATTCTTTCCCACCTCTCCCCTATGCAAGTTCACATCTGGGTACTAGGGGATAAACACTCCTTCCCTTCCCCTGGCTCCCGGGTGAATGGCTGAGCTCCCTTCCCTGTTTTCTTGGGCCCTCCCAGGGGGCATCGTCTTTCATTCAAGATGTGCTTCCATCTCCTCTGAGGCTATACACTTCTACACTTGTAAATCTCCCCCTATCAAAACATTGAGCACTGCCCTAAACATACGGTTACACCCTGCTTCTGTCTCCCCATGGTTTCTGCCTTTTGCCCCCCAGGCCCTCACTCTAGGCCTCACCCATAGGATCTCACACCTTGATCTTGGTCATTCACCCTGCAAAACCCCCTGGGAGCCTATTGTTTTACACATCACTGGGTGGCCCAGCTGTATTCAAGGACACTAGAAGACGGCAGTCAGCTCTACTCTCCACTGACTCCACCACAAGGACACAATGCCCCAGTGACTGCAGGTTGTCAACAAACTGATGAATTCATAGTGAATTGGTAGGTTCTGGAGTTCTACCATGAGCTAAGGTGTCAGCTGTCTCCTCCTCTTAAGAATGCAGTGAGAGACTGGACTCGGTAGCTCAGCCTGTAATCCCAGTGCTTTGGAGGCCCAGCCGAGTGTATTGCCTGAGCCCAAGGGTTTGAGACCCAACCGGAGCAACTGGGTGAGACCTCGTCTCTACAATAAATCAAAAACTAGCCAGGCAGGGTACTGCGCTCCTGTGGTTCCGGCTACTTGAAAGGCTGAGGCAGAAGGATTGCAGGTGCCCAGGAGGTCAAGGCTGCCATGGCTGGGAGTGTGCCACTGCACTCCAGTCTGGGTGTCAACTCAAAAATAAATAAATAAATAAAAGAAGAATGCAGTGGGAGATTGGATTGATAACACATACACAACATATACACACAATTTACTTGCACATACACCAATGTTGGGCTTCTCATTGGGAAGATCATGAAGGGTCCAGAGGAAGCAAGTCAGTGAGAAACAGATTGGGACAGGAGCAAAGAGAAGCCAAGCATCTGCGGTCTCTGAGCTTTGGGCCTGAGGTTGGCCCTGACTTGGGGGAGAGGTACGCTTGCCTGGGCCAAGAGTGAAACAGGAGACAAGGGATACTGGAAGGGAACAGGAGGCAGATCTCAGAGGTCAGTGGAGGCACCTGCTGTGTGGGACACTGTTGGGTAGGACAGGGTGGCAGGTGTGCATTACAGGTGTCAGCTCTGCAGGTGTAGAACCCAGACAATGATGGACACTCAGGTCTTGTGTGTGCAAGCCTTGCTGTGAAAATGCCCATCAAGAGTTAGGCGTCATGAGTGACCCTGCGCTGTGGTGTACTCTGTCCTAGTCACACTTGTGAGCACAGGATGCTGTGGAGTACCTGTGGACAAGGGCATCTGTTTGTAATGGATGGAGTTTTCAGGAAAACCTCACACACACACACACACACACACACACACACATAGTGTTCATGGAGGAAAATTTACTAACAGTGGGAACCAAGTCCTCTCCGTCCACCATGAGATAGGAGAAGCTCCATGTGGATCATTCCAGCTCTAATCCAGCACACTCAGCCTGGAGGGAGTCCACTGCTCCAAGGGCTCAGGAGGAGAACATGAGAAGTAACATACACTGCATCTTCAGGAAAGTCACACTTAGGATAAAACCACTCAATCGCAGACATTGTATTGGGATCTGCATCTGTGGGGTCAATGTAATGCTTCTCGTACCCCCATAATTCCCAATTCAACCCCATCCTGCCAGGATCTCCATTGTGGAGGATCTGGGGGCATCTAAGATCCTCTTCACAGTTCCCAGCTTCTCAAAGCCTTTCCAGCTTCACCATCCCAATGTTATAACTTCTCTCAACCCCTCCTACATGGTAATCAGACACCTAATGTCCCAGACCGTTCTCTCAGAAATTCAGGGAGCTAGGAAATGGATTCCACAAACATCTCTCAACCTCTCCTGTGATGGCAGTGAATGGATTTCTAAGCCCCAAAGGAAGAGATGGTCTGGTCGGTGAGAGAAGACCCCTTCACACACCCCTGATTGCTCCAGACCATGTGAAAAGGAGACTGGATCTTGGGCCTCCCAGGCATCTGCAGAGGACTGGGTGGGGTGTCATGTCAGGCGGGTTTGTGTGTGAGGCTGAATCATGGTGTTAAGTGTCTGGTGGAGGCACTAGGGTGACCATTCTCAGTAGGTCTCACCTTTTTTTCTTTTTGGGTTCAGGGCGAAACTTGGGGAAAATGTTTTTCTCTTTTCTGTTCTGTCCTGAGCAAGGGTCTCAAATCTCTGGGCACTGCAAGCCTAACCCCTTGAATCTGTATAATCTTTCCATAAACTTGATTGGGACGGGAGAAGAACATCACAGTGACTCCTTCCTGCTCCTAGCACAGGGAAGCCCACTCTCTCTCTCCCTGGGGAACATTCTGCCCTGGACTCTGGGATGTTCTACATCTTCCCTCAGGGTCTCCAGCCCAGGAAAAACCAGCAGAATAGGGGACTGTGGCTGGTGCAGCAGAGACACATCCTTGGGAAGGATGGTGGAGACAGCTTAGCTCCCCGATTCAGTCCTCTGTGTATCTCAGCTATGGGGTGGCTTTACATAGCATGAGGGGAGGCCTTTGACTGGAGACACGGAGAGATAGAAGAGAAAATGGGAGGGTGACAGAGATGAAGGAAGAATATCCTGTGAAAAGTGACCCTGGGGCTGGGTGCCGCCTTCTTTCCAGCACAGGCAGGTAGCCATTGACAGTGTGGGTCTCGGGACTCTTGGGCACAAAGGTAGGTACATTCAATTCTCAACTAAAAGGAGGGACCCAAAAGCAGATACTAAGGGAAGTGACACATGACAGGCATAGGTGAAAGGGAACTCTCCAGGCGGAAAGATGTCCTAGCACAGCTAGATTCCCGGTATAACTGATGATAAGAAGACAACTGGGAACAAGCACAGGCCCAGTCTCCAAACAAGATATTCCACACATGCAACCCTCAATTTCCTGAACTACACAGGAACAGGACCCAGGATTATACCCCTGCCCAGAAGGGGTCTCTGTGGGTAGATAGGGTGAGATCTGCCGTGGTGGTACCAGGGCACATATACACAACAAATCCACTTCTCCAAAGGGAGGAAATTCTGAAGAGAAGACAGAAGAGACAGATTACTTTCTGGACAGAACCAAAGGAGTGTCCCCAAAGGAGATAATCAGACAGAGAAGTTCTCTGAGGAAAGTTGGCTTCCAAGGCTTAGACCAGCCAGTATCAGGAGAGCACAGATGAGTTATGAGAAGGAGGAAACCTGTAGAAAAAGCTCCAGCCAAAAGAGCAGGCTTTCCTAAGTCCATGGGCCCTCTGGCATCTTTTGTTATGAGTTGAGTATCCCTACCCTCTTGTAGCAAGATTCCAGATGTGGGCTGTTTTGAAATCAAGACAGAGGTCAGGAGGCACAGGGGGACACCAGGCAACTAACCTTCTGCCCCCTCCCAACTGCACTAGTCAGCCCCAAGCCCAGCCCCTCTTTCGCTCCTTTCATGCCATCATCAGAGGAGATTCAAAACAACAAGATCAGGGAGGGACGTGAAGATGGCGACTGCATAGATGGATCCGTGAGACTCTCCAAATGTGAGTTCCCAAAAAGACCCTTACTTTTCTTCCTGCACCCCCCTGCCCACTGCCAGCTGCACTGGTACAAGGCCTGGGCACCTTTGGTCCCATGCGGGGCCAGATATTGTGGCCCGACCACAGCTGCTCCACTATATGTGATTCCAGCCGGCTGGGGAATCTGGAATCCTGAATCGCAGCTCCCTCCCTGGCTGCATCGTCAGGACCAGCACCCAGCACGAACATGCCGATCATCCAGGGAGGCTTTGGGGACCCGCCCCTCAGAGATACTGGTCCCATTTCTGGCTGAAGTGCCCTGTTAGGGACCCAAAGCCACCACCTGCCCTCTGGAGCTTTGGAGATCTGATGCCCCGGGCCCACCCTGGCTGAGGCACTCAGCATGTGACTGCAAGCCTGTGTAAGGGAGCAGATTCAAGCCTCTGACTGGCACCTTAAACCAGCTTGGGAATCTGCTCCCTTACACAGGCTTGCTGGAGCTGGAAGCCTCTGACTGGCACTTTACACCAGCTTGGCCAGCTCCAGAGGAGGGAACACTCTACCCTCTCCACCCCAGCCTGCTGGTGGCACCCCAGATCCAGCACCCAGCTATGCAGGTGGTCCCACCTAGAGACTCATAGGAGTGTCCCTAAAAGTGAAAGTAAAACTGCCACCTCTGCCATTTTCAAGGCATATTTACATCGCATCGCCCCACCCACCTATCAGAGCCTCCACCTCGGTTCCCATGCTGACGTCATTAAACAGGAGACAAAGTCCCTCCCCTACACTGAATAGAGACCAGTGTCACAGATCTCCCAGGCAGCAGGATAACTGCCTGCAACTAAAAGAGAGGGGAGAGCCTGGAGATTAAAGCTCAAGGGATTTTATCCACTAAGGGGCAAGAGAAAAATCTACACAAATGAAGAAAAACCAAAAGAAGAATATGGATGTCTCCCAGACTCCTGGGAGGGCAGACACTGAGAAAACTGACTTTGGAATGCAAACAATGAAGAGCCCCCAGAATGACTGGTCTCAAGCTACAAACTTAGATATCAAGACATTAATGGAGAGATTAAAAAGAATTGAGGAGACTCAAGAAGAAACTAGAAAGGAGCTGATATCTGAGATAACAGTAATAAAGAATACTGTGAATGAAATAAATAACAAACTGATCAGCATGGAAAGCAGAATTACCCAAGCAGAAGAAAGAATCTCAGAGCTTGAGGACCAAAATATAGAACTAAACCAAACTCTCAAAAACACAGAAAACAAGCTCAAAAACCTTCAAGAGATGAGTGATTACTTCAAGATACAGAATCTAAGAGTAAATTGGACTTCCTAAGGCAGAAACAGAGACAGAGACCATGCTGGAACAAGAAAACTTCCCTTATCTAATCAATGATGCAAAAACTCAAACACAAGAGATTCATAGAACCCCTGCAAGACAAAAAATAAGAAGACCAACTTCTAGGCACATAATAATTCGCCTAAACAAAGTAGACATAAAAGAAAAAATTCTAAAGGCAGCAAGAGAAAAAGGCCAGTTCACCTAACAGGGAAAACCAATTAGAAGAGCAGCAGATTTATCTACAGAAACCCTGCGGGCTAGGAGAGCTTGGAGCCCTATCTTCAAAGTCCTAAAAGATAAACAATTTCAACCAAGAATAACCTACTCAGCCATATTAAGCTTCACCAGCGAGGGAGAATTAAAATCTTTCCCAGATATCCAATCCCTAAGAACTTACACTGCAACCAAACCACCTCTAAATGAAACACTTAAGAAAGTATTAAACACAGAAGAAAAAGGGGAAAAAGAACAACATTCTTCACAAGAGTACAGGAAAAAGAATAAAATACACATGAACCAACCCCCAAAACAAAAGAAAGACAATAAACCAAGTGGAAGAACAACTCTATAAAAACTCTATGATAGGGACAAACTCTCACATTTCAATAATTAGCCTGAACGTGAATGGACGAAATGCATCAGTGAAAAGACATAGAATGGCAAAATGGATAAAATATCACCAGGCAACAATATACTGCCTTCAAGAGACCCATCTCACTAGAAAGGACATGCACAGACTCAAAGTAAGAGGATGGGAAACAAATTTTCAGGTGAATGGAAAACAAAAGAAAGGAGGAGTCATGATCCTAATTTCAGACAAAATACATTTAAGATATCAAAAATTAAAAAAGATACAGAGGGCCACTACATAATGATAAAAGTTTCACTCCATCAACAAGAAATATCTATCCTAAACATATATGCACCTAATATAGGTGCACCAACTTTTATAAAGCAACTCCTAGGAAAACTAAAGAAAGATATTGACTCTAACACCATCATAACTGGGGACTTTAATACCCCACTAACAACCCTAGACAGATCATCAGGACAAAAAAACAGCAACGAGATCCAGAACCTAAATGTGACTCTGGACCAAATGAACTTAATTGATACCTACAGAACACTCCATCCAAAGACCAGAGAATACACACTCTACCCATCACTGCATGGAACATATTCCAAGATCGACCACATAATTGGCCATAAATCAAGCATAAGAAAATTTAAAAGGACCGAAATTCTACCATGCACCTTCGCAGACCACAGTGGAATAAAAATAAACATTAACACCAACAAGGTCCCCCCAAAACCCACAAAAACATGGTCATTAAGCAGCATGATGCTAAACAACTCCTGGATCAATGATGAAATCAAAACAGAGATCAAAAGATACCTAGAAACAAATAAGAATGAAGAAACATCTTACCAAAATCTCGAGGATGCCTTAAAAGCTGTAGTAAGAGGGAAATTTATATCCTGAAACAACACACTTGAAGAAAATGGAAGGAGCACAAATTAACAGCCTAACAAGCCACCTAAGGAAGCTGGAAAAGCAAGACCACAAAAACCCTAATTTCAGCAGAAGAATCCAGATCACCAAAATGAAAGCCCAAATACAGGACATAGAAGACAAACAGATAATACAAAAAATCAATGAAACAAAAAGCTGGTTCTTTGAAAGGATAAACAAGATCAATGGTCCCCTAGCTAGACTGACCAAGAGAAAGAAAGAAAAAACCCAAATAAGCACAATCAGAAACACAAAAGATGAAGTCACATCTGACCCTGAAGAAATGCAAAAGATCATCAGAGACTACTATGTACACTTGTATGGAAACAAGCTTGAAAACCTCAATGAAATGGAGGACTTTCTGTCATCACACAACCTACCTAGGTTGAAACAAGAAGAAATTGAGACTCTAAATAGACCAATAACAATCAAGGAAATTGACTATGTATTTAGAAAACTACCTACAAAACAAAACCAGGTCCAGATGGCTTTCCAGCAGAATTCTACAAGACATTTAAGGAGGAGCCGATCACAATCCTACTGAAGGTATTCTAGGTGATTGAGAAAGATGGAATTTTCCCCAAATCATTTTATGAAGCTAACATCACATTGATACCCAAGCCACGTAAAGATCCAACAAAAAAAGAGAAATACAGGCCAATATCTTTGATGAACATAGACGCTAAAATTCTCAACAAGATCCTAGTAAACCAGATTCAACAACACATCTCAAAAGTCATCCACTATGACCAAGTAGGCTTCATCCCTGGAATGCAGGACTGGTTCAACATTCGTAAAACAATAAATGTAATTAAATACACCACAGACGTCAAAACAAAAACCACATGATTATATCATTAGATGCAGAAAAAGCTTTTGATAAATCCAGCACCCCTTCTTGATAAAAACACACGAACATCTAGGCATACAGGGAACATACCTCAAAGTAGTAAAAGTCATCAATGAGAAACCGACAGCCAGCATACTCCTAAACGGACAAAAATTGGAACCATTTCTCCTGAAAACTGGAACAAGACAAGGATGCCCACTCTCACCTCTCCTGTTCAATATAGTACTGGAAGTCCTGGCTAGAGTAATCAGAGAAGAGAAGGCAATCAGGGGTATCCGAATAGGAAAAGGGGAAGTCAAACTATCTCTCTTTGCAGATTACATGATCGTGTACCTTGAAAACCCAAGAGAATCTGTCAAAAACCTCCTTACACT
>NW_007260024.1:309128-310246 GCF_000164805.1 Carlito syrichta | reverse complement strand
GAATTCATATGGAAACACAAACATCCAAGAATAGCCAGAACAATTCTCAGCAAAAAAAACAAAGCAGGTGGTACCACATTGCCAGACTTCAAACTTTACTATAAAGCTACAATCATCATAACATCTTGGTATTGGTATAGGAACAGGCATATAGATCAATGGAATAGAATTGAGATCCCAGAAGCAAAACCTCAATTTCTCAACTAACTCATCTTCGACAAAGCCTCCACCACCTACCACTGGGGAGAGGAGAACCTATTCAGTAAATGGTGCTGGGAAAACTGGCTGATCACATGCAGAAGATTGAAACAGGACCCCTATCTATCCCCATACACAAAAATTAACTCCAAATGGATCAGAGACCTAAATGTAAAATCTCAAACCATAAGAACCTTAGAAAATGAAGGACACACCCTCATGGAAATTGGAACTGGCATCCAATTCCTGAGCAAAACTCAAAACCCACAGTCCATAAGGGATAAGATAGACAAGTGGGACCTCAGTAAACTGACAAGCTTCTGCAAAGCCATAGGAACCATCAAGAGAGCAGACAGACAGCCTACAGACTGGGAAAAAGTACTTGCCAACTCCAGGTCTGACAAAGGCTTAACATCTTGGATCTACAAGGAACTCAAATGTGCTGAAAAGAAACAAACAAACAAACCCATTATAAAATGGGCAAAAGATATGAACAGACATTTCACAAAGGAAGACATCCAAGCAGCCAACAGACACATGAAGAAATGCTCAACCTCATTAATCATCAGGGAGATGCAAATCAAAACCACACTGAGATACCACCTAACTCTAGTCAGAATGGCAATTATCAATAACCCAGAAAATAATAGTTATTGGAGAGGGTGTGGTGAAAAGGGAACACTCCTACACTGTTGGTGGGAATGTAAACTAGTGCAACCTCTGTGGAAAGCAGTGTGGTGATTCCTAAAAGCTCTAAACATCAACCTTCCATATGACCCTGCAATCCCCATACTGGGAATATACCCTGAAGAACTCAAATCACTCTATCAAAAAGATACCTGCACACGAATGTTTATTGTAGCATTGTTCACAGTAGCAAGAACCTGGAACCAACCATGCTGTCCATCAAAAGAGGACTG
>NW_007260024.1:306741-308958 GCF_000164805.1 Carlito syrichta | reverse complement strand
ATACTGAGTGACCTCTCACAGAAACAAAGATCTGAGTATCACATATTCTCACTCATATAGTGGACCTTGATCATCCAATGCACTACCATAAGAAAATGAATGACAGTGATGGGAAACTATGGGGGGGATGGGACTAATGGTAGTAAACATCTGTCTGGGGACAGGGAAACACCTATTATCAACTAGGGGACCTGAATGAAGCATATTTGTATACCTAACCCTTAACTGTACCCCACAATATCAAAATAAAAAACATTGATCATAAAAAAAACAAGACCACAATGTTGTGTCTCATGAGCGACTTCTACTGAGCACTGTGCCTGTGACATGTAAGGTAGACAACACTCCCATCACTCAGAGCGTGGAGACCACCCAGCCCTCCAAACAGAGCAACAAGTATGCAGTCAGCAGTTACCTGACCATGATACCCGACCTGAATTAATCTAGCAGCTGCCACAGTTTTCAGGTCACACACAGTGGGAGCACCATAAAGAATTAAATTGCCCCTGCACAGGGTTCTTTGACCCCTGCCCTCCCTCAAATCCATAGAGTCTTTGAGCTTGGAAGCCCAGGGGAAGGGTCTCCCCCATGCCAATTCATCAACGCTTCTTTCTTCACCCAAAAACCCTCAAGAAGTATTCTCATTGTCCATCAGAAATTTCAGTCTTTGCTCATTTTGCTTACACACTTTCCATTCTACATTTAACTATCCTCAAAAGTGAAAAGAACTCTTTGATCTAGTTACAAAGCAGCCAGGAAAAGCACCTGATGTTTCTCTGAGGGATAATTTCTGTCATCCTACACCCAATGTATGTTACAGAGGATATTTTCAGGAAAGACCCTCAGAAGAGCCTAGGCCTGCCCATTCTTTCCCACTTCACCCTGTGCTTTCTGACACAATGTGAATAAGTTCTCCTCTGGCTACAGACGGACAAAGACTCCTTTCATCCCTGTGTCCCTAGAATAATGTCTGAGCTTTCTTCTCAGTTATAGAGTCTTCACAGTGGACGTGATCCTTCTCTTTAGGCGTCATTTCATCTCGCCCTCCAAGGCCATATACACTTCTACACTTGTAAATCTCTTCCCATCAAAATCTAGTCTTCTGTCCTAATAGGACCAATCCTATTCCTGTCTCCCTATGAACGCTGACCTCTTCTCCACAGCCTTCCCTCTAGCTCTCAATGACCAAAACACACACATGGACCCTGATCACTCCATTAAACCCCATCGGATTCTATTGTGATATGCATCACTAAGTGGCCTGGCTGTTATTCAAAACACTGGTGGTCAGCGATCAGCTCTGCTCTCCACTGATTCCACCGCAAGGACGTAATGTCCCAGTGTCCACAAATTGTGAATAGGTTGTTGAGTTCAATGACAGTAACAAGTTCCAGAGTTCTACCCTGGATGTCAGCTGACTCCTCCTCTTAAGAATGCAATAGGGGATCTGATCTTTAACACACACAAATCTCCTACACACTCATCCATGTTGGTTGACAATCTCCCTGGGAGGATCAGAAAAGACTATGTGTTAAAGCACTGCTCTGAATATGCCCATCCAGTGTAGGGTGCCATGTGTGTCCCAGGCTATTGTGTACTCAGTTCTGGTGACACTTGTGAACACAGGAGGCTGTGGAGCATCCATGGACATGAGTGCCTCTGTGTACTAGAAGGAGCTTGAGGAGACAGATGAGACCTCTCCACTTGTAGATTTCCTGGAAGAAACTGTACTGGCAATGGAATCCATGACCCCTCCTCCACCATGAGGATCTCCATGTGGGCCATTCCAGTCCTAATACAGCACACCCATCCTGCAGGGATGCTGCTTTGTGGGCTCTGGAGGGGAATATGAGGGGTGATCATACACTGTGTCTTCAGAACAGCAGAGCCAAGGATGGGGATGCTCAAGCTCAGAACTTGCAGTGGGATCTGTATCCCTGAGTTCAATGTAACTCTCCTCCCAACCTGCCATTCTTATTTCAAGTCCTTCCTGTCATAACCTCCAGTGGAGGATATGGGGGCATCCAGGACCCCACCCACAATTACCAGCTCCTCATATAGGTCCCAACATCATCATCCCCAATACCAGATTTCAAACTTTACTATAAAGCTACAATCATCAAAACAGCTTGGTATTGGTACAGGAACAGGCATATAGATCAATGGAACAGAATTGAGATTCCAGAAGCAAAACCTCAATTTCTTAACCAACTCATC
>NW_007260024.1:305411-306721 GCF_000164805.1 Carlito syrichta | reverse complement strand
GAGCAGACACTGAGAAAATTGACTTTGGAATACAAACAATGAAAAGTCCCCAGAATGAAGGGTCTCAAAATGCAAATGTAGATATCAAAACAATAATGGAGAGACTAAAAAGAATTGAGGAGACACAAGAAGAAACTAGGAAGGAGCTGATATCTGAGATAACAGTAATAAAGAATACTGTGAATGAAATAAATAACAAATTGATAAGCATGGAAAGCAGAATTACCCAAGCAGAAGAAAGAATTTCAGAGCTTGAGGACCAAAATATAGAAATAACCCAAACTCTTAAAAACACAGAAAATAAGCTAAAAAAGACAGAACAAAACCTTCAAGAGATGAGTGACTACCTCAAGAGGCCTAACCTAAGAATAATCGGACTCCCTGAGGCAGAAAGAGAAACAGAGACCACATTGGAACAAACTTTCCACGAGATCATTCAAGAAAATTTCCCTCATCTAATCAGTGATACAAAAATTCAAACACAAGAGATTCAGAGAACCCCCGCAAGACAACAAATGAGAAGACCAACTCCTAGACACATAATAATTCGGCTAAATAAAGTAGGCACAAAAGAAAAAATCCTAAAGGCAGCAAGAGAAAAAGGCCAGATCACCCACCATGGAAGACCAATCAGAATAGCAGCAGATTTATCTGCAGAAACCCTGCAGGCTAGGAGAGCTTGGAGCCCTATCTTCAAAGTCCTAAAGGATAAACAATTTCAACCAAGAATAACCTACCCAGCCAAGCTAAGCTTCATCAGTGAGGGAGAATTAAAATCTTTCCCAGATATCCAATCCCTAAGAACTTATGCAGCCACAAAACCATCTTTACATGAAACACTTAAGAAAGTACTAAACACAGAAGAAAAGGAAAAAAGAACAACGTTCTTCACAAGAGTACAGGGAAAAGAATAAAATATACACGAACCAACCCCAAAAGCAAAAGAAAGACAAAAAAAAGAAAAAAGAAAAAAAAAAAAAGAAAAAACCAAGTGGAAGAACAATAACTCAATAAGAACTCCATGATAGGGATGAACTCTCACATTTCAATAATTAGTCTGAATGTGAATGGACTAAACGCACCACTGAAAAGACATAGAATGACAAAATGGATAAAATATCACCAGGCAACAATATACTGCCTTCAAGAGACCCATCTCACTAGAAAGGACATACACAGACTCAAAGTAAGAGGATGGGAAACAAATTTTCAGGCGAATGGAACACAAAAGAAAGGAGGAGTCGCGATCCTAATTTCAGCCCTTTTTACCATTTAAGCTATCAAAAATTAAAAAAGATACAGAGGGCCAG
>NW_007260024.1:258995-305391 GCF_000164805.1 Carlito syrichta | reverse complement strand
GCCCATCAAAGAGGACTGGATTAAAAAAATGTGGTACATATACACCATGGAATACTACGCAGCCATAAAAAAGAACAAAATCATCAATTTCGCTGCAACCTGGATGGAACTAGAGTCTATAATACTGAGTGACCTCTCACAAAAACAAAAATCCGAATATCACATGTTCTCACTCATATAATGGACCTTGAACATCCAATGCAATACTATGAGAAAATGACGGATGGTACTGGGAAACTATGGGGGGGAGGGGGATGGTATTAACAGTAGCAAATATCTGTCGGGGGATGGGAAAACACTTCTTATCTACAGGGTGCCTGAATGAAACATCATTGTACACCTACCCTTAACTGTACCCCACAAAACCATAATAAAAACTACTGATTAATGAAAAAAAAAAAAAAAGAAAATGTATTCTACACACCTCTCAACCCTTCTCATGATGGGTATGAAAGGATTTCTAAGCCCTGGAGAAAGATATTTTCTGGTGTGTGGGAGGTGACCCATTCACCCACCCCTGAATCTACCAGCTCATTTGAAAAGGAAACTGAGGACTTCCGGCAAGATGGTGATGGGCCGGAAGGGTCTGTGAACCCCTCTGCGAAAGAGAACACCCATAAAGACCCTAGGTCTCTCACAGGGGCTACAGACCTCATCTTCCACAGCCTGCTCTTCACAGGGAGCTCGGCCACCATTGTCACCCACCATCACTACTGGGATATTGCCACAAACTGGGCTACTCCTGCAGTCGCCGTGGTGGGACTGGGCTGCTCCTGCAGTCACCACGGCGGGACTGGGCTACTCCTACAGTCGCGATACCACCACGGCGGTCATTCCCAGCTCATATCTGAAGCCACCCACGATTTCAGACCGTGAAGCCCTGCAAGCTGGATCTTCTGAGTTCCCTGCTGCCACACCATGCCCCTAGCCCGAAGAAAAGCCTGTGGAACTCCCTCAGGTGAAGTTGCCGTGGCAGGTGGCGGATCCTAGCAGACTCTCTCCCCTTTGGACTATAACAGGGGTTTGCACCACCTGCTGGGAAACCAAGGTAATAACATCAAAACGGGAATGGCAAAGGCTCATCCCACTTGAAAAATGGAAAAAGCCAGATCTCAGTGATAGACTGGGCAGGGGCCCATATCTGAACTGTTCTTCACAGCATGACAGGGGCAACTGACCCTAATGGTGTACAATTCTACCAGCCAGCAAAGACAGCTAGAAATCTGAGCTGAAAGGACACTGGACTTAAAGGAAAATCTCAGAGTGTGCTTGACTGGTTCTGCTAGTCTACTGACTTTAATCTATCTCCCCCTTGTTTTCTTTTCTCTTTTTTTTCTTCTTTTTTCCTTCTTTTTTCTTTTCTCCCCCCCCCCCCTTTCCTTTTTTCTTATTTCTCTGTAAATCCCATATTGGTATAAAGGAATAGCATACCAATAAGGAGGTTGATCAGTGTGTACATTAGCATCATTGTATGTTTTAGAGTTTCATATGGTAGCTGGTTAGTTTTCAGTCATGGTTACTGTTTTTCTTTACATTTGTTTCAGTCTTTGTGTTTCTTTTCACTTACCAGTCAGTACACTCAACTGTTTTCCCTCTCACCCCTCTCTCTTTCTCTCCACTCCCCCTTTCCCCACTGCCTGCTCCACTTTCTCCCCTCTGTTAACCTCATTTTGCTTTCAGGGAGTAAACTTACAACCCCACTGCATAGACAGACTCCAAGGCAGTGGGAAGTGGGTTTCAGACTATCCATATGGCTGTTGGCAAACACCAGGATCTGCGGGGAGATTTTAAATCACAGCTCCCCCCTTAATTAAATCCCAAAACTACAAAAAGGACAGCCCTCAACCCATAGTCCAACTCCAGAACTAAACAAAGCAAGAGGAAATATGTTAGGAAGAATAGGAGACTGAACAAACAGAAGTAAAAGAAACCCCTCCACCCCTGAATAACAGAAATAAAGAAGATGGGGAAGTGGAGGGAAGGGAAAAGTAGGGAGGGAAAATATGCACAAATGAAGAAAAACCAAAAAAAGAACACAGGGCTCACACAGACCCCTGGGAGGTCAGACACTGAGAAAACAGACTTTGGAAAACAAACAATGAAGAGCCCCCAGAATGACTGGTCACAAGCAACAAACCCAGACGTCAAGGCATTACTAGAGAGAATTTAAAAAATTGAGGAGAGACAAGAGGAAAATAGGAAGGAGGTGATGACAGAAATAACAGCAGTAAAGAATATTGTGATGGAAATAAAAACAAACAAATTAGCATGGAAAGCAGAATTAGCCAGGCAGAAGAAAGAATCTCAGAACTTGAAGACCAAAATACAGAACTAACCCAAATTGTCAAAAACATAGAAAAGAAGCTTAAAAAAAGTCAGAACAAAACCTTCAGGAGATGAATGATTACTTCAAGAGACCCAATCTAAGAGTAATTGGGATTCCTGAGGCAGAGAGAGATTCAGAGATCACACTGGAACAAACATTTCATGAAATCATTCAAGAAAACTTCCCTCATCTCATCAGTGATGCAAAAATTCAAACACAAGAAATTCAAAGAACCCCTGCAAGAAAACAAATGAGAAGACCAACTCCCAGACACATAATAATTCACCTAAACAAAGTAGCTATAAAAGAAAAAATCCTAAAGGCAGCAAGAAAAAAGGCCAGACTACCTACCAAGGAAGACCAATAAGAATAGCAGCAGATTTATCCACAGAAAACCTTCAGGCTAGGAGAGCCAGGAGCCCTATCTTCAAAGTTCTAAAAGATAAAAAATTTCAATCAAGAAAAACCTACCCAACCAAACTAAGCTTCATTAGTGAGGGAGAATTGAAACCTTTCCCAGATATCCAATCCCTAAGAACCTAGGCTGCCACCAGACCACCTCTACGAGAAACACTTAAGAAAGTACTGAACACAGAAGAAAAGGAAAAAAGAACAGCAACATTCTTCACAAGAGCACAAACAAAAGATTAAAAACACACATGAACCAACTCCAAAACCAAAAGAAAGACAACAAACAAACAGGAACAACAACTCAGCAAGAACCTTATGACAGGGATCAACTCTTGCATTTCAATTATTAGCCTAAATGTGAATGGACTAAATACACCACTGAAAAGACATAGAATGGAAAATGGATAAAATATCACCAGGAAACAATCTATTGCCTTCAAGAGACTCACCACACTAGAAGGGAAACCCACAGACTCAAAGTAAGAGGATGGGAAACAAACTTTCAGGTGAATGAAATACAAAAGAAAGGAGGAGTAGCAATCTCAATTTCAGACAAAGTACCATTCAAGCTATTAAAAGTCAAAAAAGATACAGAAGGCCACTACATAATGATAAAAGGCTCAATCCACCAACAAGAAATATCTATCCTAATCATATATCCACCCAACATAGGTGTGCCAACTTTCATAAAGCAACTTCTAGGAAAACTAAAGAAAGATATTGACTCTAACACCATCATAACTGGGGACATTAATACCCCACTCACAACCCTAGACAGATCATCAGGACAAAAAAACAGCAACGAGATCCAGAACCTAAATGTGACTCTGGACCAAATGGACTTAATTGATACCTACAGAACACTCCATCCAAAGACGACAGAATGCACATTCTACTCATCACCACATGGAACGTATTCTAAGATCGACCACATAATTGGCCATAAATCAAGCATAAGCAAATTTAAAAGTACTGAAATTCCACCATGCACCTTCTCGGACCACAGGGGAATAAAAATAAACATTAACACCAACAAGGTCTCCCCCAAAACCCACAAAGACATGGTCACTAAACAATATGATGCTAAACAACTCCTGGGTCAATGATGAAATCAAAACAGAGATCAAAAGATACCTGGAAACAAATAAAAATGAAGAAACATCTTACCAAAATCTCTAGGACGCCTTAACAGCTGTAGTAAGAGGGGGAATTTATATCCCTACAAACACACATGAAGAAAATGGAAGGAACACAAATTAACAGCCTAACAAACCACCTAAAGAAGCTGGAAAAGCAAGACCACAAAAACCCTAATTTCAGCAGAAGAATCCAGATCACCAAAATAAAAGCCCAAATCCAGGACATAGAAGACAAAAACATAATACAAAAAAATCAATGAAACAAAAAGCTGGTTCTTCGAAAGGATAAACAAGATTGATGGTCCCCTAGCTAGACTGACCAAGAAAAAAACAGAAAAAACCCAAATAAGCACAATCAGAAACACAAAAGATGAAGTCACATCTGACCCTGAAGAAAGGCAAAAGATCATTGGAGACTACTACATACATTTGTATGGAAACAAACTTGAAAACCTTAAGGAAATGGAGGACTTTCTGACATCACACAACCTACCTAGGTTGGAACAAGAAGAAATTGAGATCCTAAATAGACCAATAACAATCAAGGAAATCTACTACTTAATAAGAAAACTACCTACAAAAAAAAAGCCCTGGTCCAGATGGCTTTCCGGCAGAATTCTACAAGAAATTTAAGGAGGAACTGATATCAATCCTACTGAAGGTATTCCAGGCGATTGAAAAAGATGGAACTCTCCCAAATCATTTTATGAAGCCAACATCACATTGATACCTAAGCCAGGTAAAGATTCAACAAAGAAAGAGAACTACAGGCCAATATCTTTGATGAACATAGATGCTAAAATTCTCAACAAGATCCTAGCACACCAGATTCAACAATACATCTCAAAAATTATCCATCATGACCAAGTAAACTTCATTCCTGGGATATAAGTCTGTTCAACATTCATAAAACAATAAATATAATTAAATACATCAACAGATGTCAAAACAAAAACCACATGATTGTATCATTACATGTAGAAAATGCTTTTGATAAAATCCAGCACCCCTTCTTGATAAAAACCCTCAAACATCTAGGCATATGGGGAACATACCTGAAAATAGTAAAAGCCATCTATGAGAAACCCACAGCCAGCATACTCCTAAATGGACAAAATTTGAACCATTTCTCCTGAAAACTGGAACAAGACAAGGATGCCCACTCTCACCCCTCCTGTTCAACATAGTATTGGAAGTCCTGGCTCAAACAATCAGAGAGAGGAGGCAATCAGGGTTATCCAAATAGGAAAAGAGTAAGTTAAGTTATCTCTCTTTGAAGATGATATGATTGTGTACCTTGAAAACCCAAGAGAATCTGTCAAAAATCTCCTTACACTGATAAAGGCCTTTGGCAAAGTCTTAGTATACAAAATAAATGTACAAAGGACAATCACATTTCTCTACACCAATAATAAGCAAACAGAAACCCAAATAAAAAACACAATAGCATTCACAATAGCCACACACACACAAAAATGAAATACCTTGGCATCTTCCTAACCAGAGATGTGAAAGACCTTTATAATGAAAATTGCAAAACACTGCTCAAAGAAATCAAAGATGACACAAACAAGTAGAAAAATATCTCATGCTCATGGATTGGAAGAATCAACATTGTGAAGATGTCCATCTTACTTGAGGCAATCTACAAATTCAATGCAATACCCATCAAATTACCAGCAACATTCTTCTCAGACCTAGAAAAAACAACACAGGAATTCATATGGAAACACAAACGTCCAAGAAAAGCCATAACAATCCTCAGCAAAAAACCCAAAAAACAAAGCAGGTGGTATCACATTACCAGACTTCAAACTTTACTATAAAGCTACAATCATCAAAACAGCTTGGTATTGGTATAGGAACAGGCATGTAAATCAATGGATTAGAATTGAGATTCCAGAAGCAAAACTTCAATTTCTCAACCAACTCATCTTTGACAAAGCCTCCACCACCTACCACTGGGGAGAGGAGAACCTTCAGTAAATGGTGTTGGAAAAGCTGGCTGACCACATGCAGAAGATTGAAACAGGACTCCTATCTATCCCCATGCACAAAGGTTAACTTCAAATGGATCAGAGACCTAAATGTAAAACCTCAAACCATAAGAACCTTGGAAAATGAAGAATATACCTTCATGGAAATCGGAACTGGCATTCAATTCCTGAACAAAACCCAAAACCCACAGGTCATAAGAGAAGCTAGACAAGTGGGACCTTATTAAACTGACAAGCTTCTGCAAAGCCAAGGAAATCATCAAGAGAGCAGAGCAGGGCAACAGCCTACAGATTGGGAAAATGTATTTTCCAACACCAGGTCTGACAAAAGCTTAACATCTTGGATCTATAAGGAGCTCAAACATGCTAAAAAGAAAAAAGCAAACAACTCCTTTATAAAATGGACAAAAGATATGAACAGACACTTCACAAAGGAAGACATCTGAGCAGCCAACAGACACATGAAAAAATGTTCAACCTCACTAATCATCAGGGAGATGCAAATCAAAACCACACTGAGATGCCACCTAACTCCAGTCAGAATGGCAAGTATCAACAACTCAAAAAATAACAGCTGCTGGAGAGGGTGTGGCAAAAAGCAAACCCTTCTACACTGTTGGTGGGAGTGTAAACTAGTGCAACCTCCATGGAAAGCAGTGTGGCGATTCCTAAAAGCTCTAAATATCAACCTACCATATGACCCCGCAATCCCCCTACTGGAAATATATCCTGAAGACCTCAAATCACTCTATAAAAAAGATACCTGCACACATATGTTTATCGCAGCATTGTTCATAATAGCAAGGACCTGGAAGCAACCATGCTGCCCATCAAAAGAGGACTGGATTCAAAATGTGTGGTACATATACATGATGGAATACTATGCAACCATACAAAAGAACAAAATCATGAATTTCGCAGCAACCTGGATGGAACTATAGTCTATAATACTGAGTGACCTCTCACAGAAAGAAAGAACTGAGTATCACAGGTCCTCACTCATATAATGGACCTTGAACATCCAATGTAATACTATAAGAAAATGACTGACAGTAGTGGGAAACTATGGGGCGGGGAGGGAGATGGGATTAACGGTAGCAAATATCTGTCTGGGGATGGGGAAATACCTCTTATCAACAAGGGTGCCTGAACAAAATGTATTTGTATATCTAACCCTTAACTGTACCCCACAATATCATAATAAAAAGTATTGAATATAAAAAGGATATTTTCCTGAAAACAGCATAACTATTTTTTACTACCTTCAAAAAATATTTTGCTTATACAATAGTTTAAATTAAAGAGATTATCTCTAAAAGCCTTATAATTTCCTTAGTATCAATTTAATTATAAGACTTTGGCTTTCAAGCAATCTCTTTTTCTCTTCTACAGGTATAGGTATAACCCCTTTTGAATAGGCGAATATGTATTGTGAAGGAAGCATGTGGCCCAAAAACCCTGTTTAAACTACAGTAGATCTGTATTTTTCATTTTCTTTACTCTCTCAGTGTGTTTATATTACATTTTATTCTTAACAATGTTTTTTAGACTGAAAAATTCTGCAAACTCTGGTATCAACCATGTTATCCTATAGCTGTTTTGTTTTAAAAATATTTGATGTTGGTTATGTTACATTGAAACTATATGTACTCTGAAAATATTTTTTCACACAATTTTACAGTCTATGTACTTCCATATGGTATAAATTTCTGATCCACAAAACCCCTAGAATATCTTCATTTTAATGCTATTATAAGTCGTGATAATCCAGAAATTAAATGTCTGAAAAATATTTAGAAATGCTTGGCTAACCAAATTTGCCTTAAACTGTGTGTTTTTAGTTAAATTATTTCTTGTTTCTTTCCTATACTATCACACTGTATATCATAACAGTGTTTTAAATATGTTGATGCTTTTTTTTAACTAAATGTGTTTGTGTGCTTTGAAATAAAAATTTCAAAGTAAAATCTTCATATAAGTAAATGTGTAAAAGTAAAAATAACCTTGACCACAATCATTTGATATCAGAGTTGTGGTCAAGGTAATTTTAGTTCTTATTTTAACCTTATCTGTCTCTTTAACCATGGCTGATTCATTTAATTTTTTTTTTGCACTTTGACTTTTAATATTAAAAATGTGAATGTTGAATATGTGTTCTACTTACTCCAGATTTTCATGATTTCAATTTTCCTCCTTGATATTTGTGGATTCAGGAAAAGAAACAACAAAACAACAACAAAACCAGTGCTTGGCAATAAGACATGTAAATCCATAGCAGTAAAATATTTTGATTCAAAGGACTGAGAAAAGTTTGTCAAATTCTTTTATGACCCTTCAGAGAAAGTTGCATGTTCATTCTCATGCATTTATTGAATGCTTTTTCTGTTGATAACAGATATGCATGATGAAAAAATAAGTGATATACAATTATTTTTGCTCTAGATAAATATTTTCAAAGCAAAGATCATATAAGTAATATTTTGGGAAGAACTTTGTAACTATGAAAAAATGTGTGTTTAAAGAATGATGAATAGTTTAGTCTGAGTGAATTAAAGGTTTCAGGTAGAAAATTAGGAAGACACTAGGAAAATTTTGCACACATGTACCCTTCTTTTAATTTTTGTAAATTTTTCTTAAGTAATTATCACTTACAACTTAAAATTTTATTTACATAGACTTTTCTCTTATAACTGACATAGTGAAAATTTTCCATTATCAAATGTATCTACACAGCAAAGCTTATATATTATGAAAAAAATGGCTACTTTTCATTTACTATGCAAAAATGTCACTGATTTAATATATTCAAAATATTTTAGTTATAGATATATAATTATGCCTGTGAGATTCAGTTCTGACATAAATAGAATTATTTTAGCTGTAAATAAATGTAGTTCACTCCTGTTTTAAGGAAAAAGGCATTATTGGCCTACAAGAATACAGACAGTGGGACACTTGAAACTAAACTTTATTTTTGCCCTATTTTGTTTTCATTCAAAGGCAGACTTTTCTGTTACCTAACAAAGATTAATTAGCAACAGATGCCACATTAGAGGCTTATTTATTTAATTATTTTTAATTTTAAAATTTATTTTATTCTATTTTAATGATGTAGGCATAATTCAGGTTAGATATACAAATGTTCATTATGCTGGTACCCTTGTTGATGAAGTGTGCCCCTCCCTCCTCTGGCAGTTTTCCTCAACTGCCAATATCACCCTCCTCCCCTGACAGTTTCTCACTACTGCAAATCACTTTCTTATAGAATTATGATAATTGTTCAAGATACGCTCATGAGTGAGAACACATGGTATTCTGTTCTTTGTTTCTGTGATAGATCACTGAGTATGATCAACTCTAAATTCATCCAAGTTGCTGTGAAGTCCATATGTTTGTCCTTTATGGTTGCATGATATTTCATTGTGTATATATACCACATTTTTTTACCCAGTCTAGCTTTGATGGGCAGCATGGTTGGTTCCATGTTTTTGCTACTGTGAATAGAGTTGCAGCAAACATGCATGTGCAGGTATAATTTTATAAAATGATTTGAGTTTCTCTGGGTATATTCCCAATAGGGGAATTGCTGTGTCATATGAAAGATTAATTTCTAGTTCTTTCAGAAATGACACACTGTTTTCCAAAGAGGTTTTCATTTCTACCAGCAGTGTAGAAGTGTTCCTTTTTCTCCATATCCTCATGAGCATCTGTTATTGTTTGTTTTATTAATTATGGCCATTCTTACTGGGGTTAGGTCATATCTCAATGTGGTTTTGATTTGCATTTCTCTGATAATTAATGATGCTAAACACTTTTTCATGTGTCTGTTGGCTGCCTGTATATTGTCTAGACTTCAAACTTTAGTATAAGGCTACAATAATCTAAACAGCCTGGTATTGGTACAAGAACAGGCATACAGACCAATGGAACAGGATAGAGATTCTGGAAGCAAAGCTCAATTTCTCAACCAACTCCTCTTTGACAAAGCCTCCAACAACACCCACTGGGGAGAGAACAACCTATTCAGTAAATGGCGTTGGAAAAACTGGCTGATCACATGCAGAAGATTGAAACAGGACCCCTAACTATTACTATACTCAAAAATTAACTCTAAATGCATCAAAGACCTAAACATAAAACCTCAGACTATAAGAATTTTAGAAAATGCAGGAGACACCCTTATGGAAATTGGAACTGGCAACCAATTCCTCATGAAAACCCCAAGTTCCCATACCATAAGAGATATGATAGAAAAGTGGAAACTTATCAAACTGACAAGCTTCTGCAAAGCAAAGAAACCATCAAGAAAGTGGGGACAGAGCCCACAGATGGGAAATAAATATTTGCCAACTGTGTATCTGACAAAGGACTAACATCTAGGATCTGCAAGGATCTCAAATGTGCTGATCTGAAAAAAAAAAAAAAAAAAAGTGGCCTTATTAAAAAGTGGGCAAAGACATGAACAGACACTTCCCAACAGAGGATTCTTTAAATTAGAGTTGTGAAAAGAAAGATCTTTTTTCCCAATTTTAACAATTTTAATAAAAAAACTCATATTAGATCTTCTTGAGTCATTTGGCCATATCAAAACAATGTCTAGGTGGATGGAATTCTCTAAATAAATACACTATTTGCCTGCTCACTACTGTACTGGGAAAAATATCACCATGAAAAGAAAAGATGAGAGGCAGGCAGAATAGCAGAAAGGGCCTAATGTTGTAGGCAGTATTTAATTGAACATACAGTATCTTGCTTCAAGGGAGTTAATAATTTTTTTCAGTTTTTATATTGAATAAATTATAAGAATGCAAGGAATTTAATGACACTAGATGAAATAAAAATAAATATCTTATTTTATTTTTATGTTTCTTTTCTATGCCTTTGGATTTAGGATTTAATTTTCTTCTGAATCTATAATGAAATAAGACGAAGAGTATGTTGCATTTTCTGTAGCTGTTTCACCAATACTTACAAAAGATAAGTTATATATTATGTATGTATGACTCTTTTGTTTCTTTACTTTTATTCCAGAATTGAAAATGGTAGTCTGATATCTTTCAAGAAGTTTTTAAATACTTTTGTTTGTAATATATATATAGGCAAGAAAAAGTAATAGCAATTGTAGCATTGTAATAGCAATTGTAACATTCACCAAACAAATACTTTTAAAATTCTGTTACTAAAATTGTAAGGCTAAAAATTAAACTTTTTTTTTGATATTAGCCGTTTATCCCTGTGAGCACACATATGTAGGACAATTCAAATATTAGATCTCTTTAATATTTTTGACTTAAATGCCTAAAATATTAAGAACTATTAAAAGACAAGATAAATGTAATGACTTATTAAGTGAAATTATTAATTAAATATACTTGAAATTATCTAGAAATGTGTTAAGCATACTCTTGCCAAATTAGAGGAACAGTCTATTACATTTTATTCTAGTCACTTTTGTGATCAAAAGTAATGAGAGGAACTAATCTTGTATTTAAAGTGATATATTTGGAATTAGATAACTAACAATACAAAGAAAATACTGAAAACCATTCCATTTAAGTAATTCAAATAGTGAAAATTTATACTCACTATTTCTTAAAAATGTCAGTATCCAAGAATAAAACATGTGATAGAGATTTTTTAAAAGTTTCATTTGAAGACTTGTAGACATTTCCAAATTCAGATTGTTTCATTAAATAAAACAAACAATCCCATGGATGTAAAATTTAAAGAGAAAAACATCATCATTAAATACTATTATAGGCTCTTTAATAGTGTTTTTACAAACTGCTAGCAAGCTTCAACTACTTGTGTAATTAAGATTATAAAATTTATAAAATAAATTTTTTATTCATATCACAGCGATATCACTTATCTCTCTAAAAAATTTTAAAGCACCAAGTGCAGTGGCTCAAGCCTGTAATCCCAGCACTTTGGGAGGTGGAGTTCAGAGGATTGCCTGAGCTCAGGGATTTGAGACTAGCCTGAGCAACATGGTGAGACTCGTCTCTACAATAAATCAAAAAATTTAGTCGGACATAGTGGCATATGCCTGTGGTTCCAGTTACTTGGAAGGCTGAAAAGGAAGGATCACTTGAGCCCAGTAGTTAAAGGCTGTGGTGGTCGTGAGCATGCCATTGCACGCCAACCTGGATGACAGAGTGAGACTCTGACTCAAAAATAAAAGTTTTAAAGTGAATTTTACTATTATTTGAGTTAATATTAGGCATACTGTTTGAGATAAATGAAGAATTTTGCTTACTATTGTCAATGGGCATTCTAGAAAAAATAAAAAATAGAAATAATTTATTATAAAAGCAATGTGTCTATAAAGAATGTATTTCTTTCTTTTTGACATATTGTTTATAGTTTCTTTACTAATTCTGACACCTTAGGTTTTTTCTTAAAGAACAAATATGCTGACTTTTTGGACAAGATGATGATTGGACAGGTCGGACTGTGAGAGTCTCTGCAAAAGCAAGTGTCCGTAAAGACTCTCTGCATGAGTAGGCGTGTGCTGGTGGGAGACTGAAAGTCCATCTGAAGTGAGACTCAGGTTCATGCATCCGGGGACCCTCTCTGAAGGTGACTGCAAGCTCCCACTGCCCTGAGATTGGAGCTGCAGGTGCACAAAATGGTCTGCTGTTTATGGGACTCTCCGAAAAAAAAAGCCTGCCAACTCGAGCTGATTCTCATCACCTGGCATCTGGCCCACAGCATCACCTATTATAGCAAATCAGCTGGATTCCTGGATCTGATTAGTGGAGAGAGAAGATCGGAGAGTTGGCAAGGAGCCCAGAGAGGAAATGCTGACTGCAGCCATTTTCTCTGTCCCAGGACCAGGCAGAAACCTGCATTGCCTCACCCAGCTTTGCACAGGTCCTCCCAGCCTTCAACTTGGGACCTAAGGTAATCTCATCAAACTGGGAGAGAGAGATCCCCTGCCCCAAGCTGGATTAGACACAGACAGGTCAGATCTGAGTGGCAGACTTGACAGGAAGCAAGCCAGGTGAGTTCAGATTTGATCCACCTTCCTTCCAAAGTAGGCCTGGGACATCTGACTCAAGCTGTCAGCAACCCTATCAACCTGCGCTGAGAATGAGAGATCGGCGCTGCAAAGATGCTGGATTTATAGGAATGACCTCAGAGCAAGTTTGGTTCCTTGTTTTTATTTTTTATCTGTTTGTTTTTCTCTTTTGTGATTTAGTATTTTTTCTCTCTTTCTTTCTGTTTTTGATAACATTTTTGTACTTGCTTGCTTTCTGTTATTTTATTGATATTTTTTCTTTAGACTTCCTGTTTGTGTATGGAAAGAGTACATCAATAGGGCAGTTTTTGTTGGTTTTTGTGTTTGTATGATTGTCTTTATGTTTTAGTTTTTCTTAATCTTTTTTGTCTTTGTATCACTTTTCATTTGTTAGTCAGTACGTCTGTCTGTTTTCCTCTAACACTTCTCTCTCTCCACTTTCTTCTTCCTCTCTCCTTCCTTTTCCATTGTTTTCCTTTATCTTGCCTCTTTGCTTTCAGGGAGCAAACTTATACCCACCACTGCAAGGACAGATTATAAGGCAATGGGAAGAAGGATCCAGGGTGCCCAAATATCTGTCAGTGGATACTGGAATCTGCAGATCAATTTTGAATCACAGCTCCCCCATCAATTAAATCTCAAAACTGCAGATAGTACAGCCAAACCCACAGTCTAGCCTCAGAATTGAACAAAGTCAGAGGATCCAGGTAAGGAAGAATAGAAGATTGAACAAACAGAAGTAAAAGCAATCCTGCCATCTCTGAACAACAGAATTTTAAAAGAGGGGGGGAAAGTGGAGGGGAGGAAAATCTACATAAATGAAGAAAAACCAAAAGAATATTATGCATCTCACAGACCCCTGGGACTTCAGACACTGAGATAACTGACTACAGAATGCAAACAGTGAAGAGTATCCAGAATGACTGGTCTCAAAGTATAAACCCAGATATCAAGACATTAATAGAGAGAATAAATAGGATTGAGGAGACACAAGAGTGAAATATTAAGGAGTTGATAACTGAGATAACAGCAATAAAGAATACTGTGAATAAAATAAATGGCAAACTGATAAGAATGGAAAGCAGAATTAGTCAAGCAGAAGAAAGAATCTCAGAGTTTGAGAACCAAAATATGCAACTAACCTAGATAGTCAAAAACATAGTAAAGAAGCTTAAAAGACAGAACAAAACCTTCAAGAGATGAGCAATTATTTCAAGAGGCTGAACCTAAGAGAATTGGATTTCCTGAGAAAGAAAGAGAGACAGAGACAACCCTGGAACAAACATTTTATGAAATTATTTAAGAAAATTTTCTTCATCTCATCAGTGATGTGACAATTCAAACACAAGAGATTCAGAGAAACCATGCAAGGCAGGAAATGAGAAGACCAACTTTTATACACATAGTAATTTGCCTAAACAAAGTATGCATAAAAGAAAAAAAATCTTAAAGGCAGCAAGAGACAAAGGTCAGACTGCCTACCAGAGAAGACCAATTAAAATAGCAGCAGATTTATCTACAGAAACACTCCAGGCTAGGAGAGCTTGGAGCCCAATCTGCAAAATTCTCAAAGATAAACAATTTCAACTAAGAATAACCTATTCAGGTGAGCTAAGCTTCATCAGTGAGGAAGAATTAAAATCTTTCTCAGACATTCAATCCCTAAGAACTTATGTTGCCTCTAGATCAGCACTACAAGAAACACTTAAGAAAGCATTAGACACAGAAGAAAGGAAAAAAAATGACAATATTCTTCACAAGGGTGCAGGAAAAAGATTGAAAATACACATGAATCAACCCCAAAATCAAAAGAAAGACAACAAACAAACAGGAACTGCAACAATGCAATAAGAAAATCATGATAGGGATAAACTCTCACATTTCAATAATTAGCCTAAATGTCAGTGGATTAAATGTACCACTGAAAGGACATAGAATGGCAAAATAAATAAAATATCATGAGGTAACAATATATTGTCTCCAAGAGACTCATCTCACCAGAAAGGACACTCACAGCCTCAAAGTAAAAGGATGGGGAGCAAAATTTCAGGTGAACAGAACACAAAAGAAAGCAGGAGTTGTGTCTTAATATCAGACAAAATACCCTTTAGCTATCAAAAATTTAATATGGTACAGAAGGTCACATATAATGTTAAAAGGGTCAATCCATCAATAAGAAATATCCATCCTAAACATATATGCACCCAACATAGGAACACCAACTTTCATAAAGCAGTTACTAGGCAAACTTAAAAAAGTTGTTGACTCTAACGCTATCATAGTTGGGGACTTTAATATACCACTCACAACCCTAGACAGATCATCAAGACAAAAGATCAGCAAAGAGATCTGGAACCTCAATGTGGCTCTTGACCAAATGAACTTAATTGTTACCCACAAAACACTCCACCCAACGACCACAGAATATGCATTCTATTCATCACCACATAGAATGTACTCTAAGATCAACCACATCCTTGGCCATCAATCAAGTATAAACAATATTCACAAGATTGAAAATTTGCCATGCACTTCCTCAGAACTAGTGGAATAAACATAAATATCAACATCAACAGTGTTCCCCCCAAACCAACAAAGACATGGACACTAAAAAGCATAACGCTAAGCAACTCCTGGGTCAACATGGAAATCAAAACAGAGATTAAAAGATACCTGGAAACAAATGAAAATGAAGAAGCATCTTACTAAAACCCTGGAATGCCATGAAAGTGGTAGTATGAGAGGAATTCATATCTCTACAAACACACATGAAGAGAATGGAAAGATCACAAGTTAGCAGCCTAAAAGTCACCTAGGGAAGCTGGAAAAGCAAGACCAGCAAAACCCTTTAGTAGAAGACTCCAGGTCACAAAAATAAAAGTCCAAATCCAGAACATAGAAAACAAAAAGATAATACAAAAAAATCAATGAAACAAACAGCTGGTTCTTTGACAGAATAACCAAGATTGATGGTCCCCTAGTTATACTGACCAACAAAAAGAGAGAAAAAGCCCAAACAAACTCAATCAGAAACATAAAAGATGAAGTCAGCACTGACCCTGAGGAAATACAAAAGATGATCAGAGACTACTATGTACACTTGTATGGCAACAAACTGGAAAATCTGAAGGAAATGGAGGACTTTCTGACATCACACAGTCTCCCCAGGTTAAAACAAGAAGAATCACAACCTTAAAAAGACCAGTAACAATCCAGGAAATTGACTATGTCATAAGAAAACTATCTACAAAAAAAAGCCTTGGACCAGATGACTTTCCAGCAGGAGTCTACAAAACATACAAAGATAAACTGATACTAATCTCATTGAAAATATTCCAGGTAATTGAGAAATAATTTCATGACGCTAGCATCACATTGATACCCAAGCCAGGTAAAGATCCAACAAAGAAAGAGAACTATAGGCCAATATCCTTGATGAATATAGATGCTAAAATTCTCAAGAAGATCCTAGCAAACTGGATTCAACAAAACATCTCAAAAGTCATCCACCACAACCAAGTAGGCTTCATCCCCAGAATGCAAGCTTAGTTCAACATTCCTAACACCATAAGCATAATTAAATACATCAATAGACATGAAAACAAAAGCTACATGGTTATTACATGCAGAAAAAGCTTTTGATAAAATCCACCACCCCTTCTTGAAAAACCCTTAAACATCTAAGCATAGATGGAACATACCTCAAAATAATAAGGGCCATCTACGAGAAACCCACAGCCAGCATACTCCTAAACGGACAGAAATTGGAACCATTTCCCCTGAAAACTGGAACAAGACAAGGATGCACACTCTCACCCATCCTGTTCAGCATAGTTTTGAAAGTTTTAGCTAGAGTAATTAGAGAAGAGAAGGTGATCAGGGTTATTCAAATAGGAAAAGAAGAAATCAAGTTATCCTTATTTTTGGATGACATGATTCTATACTTCAAAAACCCAGGAGATCCTTCAAAAACCTCCTTGCACTTATAAAGGACTTTTGTAAAGTCTTGGTATAAAATAAATGTGCAAAAAATAATAGCATTTCTATACACCAATAATAAAATAGAAACCCCAACAAAAAGCACAATTCCATTCACAATAGCCACAAACAACAACAAAAATGAAATAGCTTGTCATCTTCCCAACCAGAGACATGAAAGACCTTTACAATGAAAACTACAAAACACTCCTCAAAGAAACCAAAGATGACACAAATAAGTGGAAAAATATTCCATGTTCATGGATTGGAAGAATCAGCATTGTTAAGATGTCCATTCTGCACCGGGCTCAGTGGCTCAGCCTGTAATCCCACACTTTGGGAGGCTGAGGTGAGTGAATTGCCTGAGCCCATGTGTTCAAGACCTGCCTGGGCAACTTGGTGAGACTGCATCTCTACAATAAATAAAAAAAATTAGCTGGGTGTGGTAGCGTGTGCCTGTAGCTAGGTGTGGTAGCGCCAGCCTCCACTTGGAAGGCTGAGGCGGAAGGCTCGCCAGAGCCCAGCAGGTTGAGGCTGCGGTGGCCAGGTGCGGCTGCTGCAGTCTGAGTGACAGAGACTCCGACTCAAAAAAAAAAGAAAGATGTCCATTCTATCTAAGTCAATCAATCTACAGATTTAATGCAATACCCATCAAATTTCCAGCAACATTCTTCTGAGACCTAGAAACAGCAATACAGGAATTCATATAGAAACATAAACAACTACAAATAGCCAAAACAATACTCAACATCAACAACAACAAAAAAACAAAGCAGGAGGTATCACACTCCCAGACTTTAAACTTTATTATAAAGCTACAGTAATCAAAACAGCCTGGTATTGGTACAAAAACAGGAATATAGATCAAAGGAATAGCACTGAGATTCCAGAAGCAAAACCTTAAATTCTCAACCAACTCATTGACAAAACCTCCACCATTCCCAACTAGTGAGAGGAGAACTTATTCAGAAAATGGTGCTGGGAAAACTGGCTGATCACATGCAGAAGACTGAAACAGGACCCCTATCTATCCCCATACACAAAAATGCACTCTAAATGGATCAGAGACTTAAATGTAAAACCTCAAACTATAAGAATCTGAGAAAATGCAGGAGACACTCTTATGGAAATTGAACTGGCAACCGATTCTTGATCAAAACCCCAATTGCCTATACCATAAGAGATAAGATAGACAAGTGGGACCTCATTAAACTGACAAGCTTCTGTAAAGTCAAAGAAACCATCAAAAGCAGGGAGACAGCTCAGAGACTGGGAAAAAATATTTGCCAACTCTATGTCTGACAAAGGCCTAACATCTAGGATCTACAAGGAACTCAAGTGTGCTGAGAAGGAAAAAAAGCAATAACCCCATTACAAAGTAGGCAAAAGATATGAATAGAAAATTCTCAAAAGAAGACCAAGAGCAGTCAACAGATACATGAAAAAATGCTCAGCCTCACTAGTCATCAAAGAAATACAAATTAAAACTACACTGAAATACAACCTAACTCCAAGCACAATAGACATCATCAGTAACTCAAAAAATAACAGATACTGGAAGGGATGTGATAAATAGGGAACACTTCTACACTGTTGGTGGGAATATAAACTAGTAGCGCCTCTGTGAAAAATAGTGTGTTGATTTCTAAAAGTTCTAATAATCAACCTTCCATATGACCCCTACTGGGAATATACCCAGAAGAACTCTAATCACTCTATAAAAAAGATACCTGCACATGCATGTTTATCACCACATTGTTCACAATAGCAAGAACATGGAAACAACTGTGCTGTCCATCAAAAGAGAACTGGATAAAAAAAAATGTGGCTCATATACACAATGGAATATTACACAGCCATAAAGAAGAACAAAATCATGAACTTTGCAGCAACCTGACTGGACTTAGAGTTTACAATACTGAGTGATCTTTCACAGAAACAAAGCACTGAGTATCACATGTTCTCATTCATAAGTGGTCCTTGAACAACTATTGTAATACTATAACAAAAAGATTGACAGTAGTGGGAAACTGCAGGTTGTTGGGGGGGTAGGGAGATGGGATTAGTAGGAGTGGGAATCTGCCTGGGGAAGGGGGGCTACACCTCATCAACAAGGGTACCTGCACAATGAATATTTGTATACCTAACTTTAAATTGTACCCAACAATTTTAAAATAAAAAATTAAAAGTTAAAAAAAATTAAATTAAACTCCCTTTAAACCTCACTTCCTTTATTGCATGGTCTTTGAAAGATGTTGACTTCTCACAGCCCATTGGTAAAAAAATGATCAAGGAAGAAAGTTGAGCCAATCAGAATGCTTACTTTGAATCACCTATTCCTGTGGGTGAGTTTTATTGGTCTTCTGTCAACATATGAAACTAAATTTTGCTGCAAGTGAACACGAGAACAAGAGGTGATGAGTGGTAGAAAAATGGATGTGAGTTAAAAAAAAAAAAAGGGAGTGAAAACCCTGACTATACTGCTGGGGTTCTGTCTCTAACCATATCTGAAATGAATTTATAAATTATTTTTACCTTAGAATTTTGTTAATTATTAATTTTAGTGCCTGGAACTCTTAATAGTCTACTATCATTAACCACTATCTTTATTAGATTTTACTGAGTGGTGTGCAAATGATGTTGCTGTGGTCTGAATGTTCCCTCCCAAAGGTGGGTTGAAATGTAATTGCCATTTTAACAGTGTCAAGAGGCAAGGTCTTTAAGAGATGCTTTTATCATAAGGACTCTGCCATTATGAATACTAATGTCATTATCTGGGGAATAGGTTAGAGTGGGTTCTAAAGAAAAGCAGAAGACAGGAATTGGTTGCCAGTTCCAAGTCCCATAAGGGTGTCTCCTGCATTTTCTAATATTCTTATAGTTTGAGGTTTTACATTTAGGTCTTTGATCCACTTAGAGTTAATGTTTTAGTATAGTAATAGGTAGGGGTCCTATTTCAATCTTTTGTACGTGATCAGCCAGTTTTCCCAGCAGCATCTACTGAATCAGTTCTCCTCTCCCCAGTGGTTGTTGTTGGAGGCTTTGTCAAAGATGAGTTTCTTGAGAAATTGAGACTTTACCTTCTGGCATCTCTATACTGTTCCATTGGCCTATATGCCTGTTCTTGCCTGTTTTAGTACCAATGCCAGGTTGTTTGGATTATTGTAGTCTTATAGTAGAGTTTGAAGTTGGGAAGTGTGAATCTCCTGCTTTGTATGTTTTTTTTTTTTTTTTTTTTTTTTTTTTTTTTTTGCTAAGAATTGTTTTGACTATTTGTGGTTGTTTATGTTTTCATATAAATTTCTATATTGTCCTTTTCAGGTCTGAGAAGAATGATGTTGGTAATTTAATGGGTATTGCATGGAATCTGTAGATTGTCTTTGGTAAGATGAACATCTTAACAATGTTGATTCTTCCTATCCATGAGCATGAAATATTTTTCCATTCATTTGTATATTCTTGGATTTCTTTCAGTAGGGTTTTGTAGTTCTCATTGTAAAGGTCTTTCACTTCTCTGGGTAGGAAAATGCCAAGGTATTTCATTTTTGCTGTGGCTACTGTGAATAGAATTGTGCTTTTTATATGGTACTCTGCCTGCTTGTTGTTGGTTTATAAGAATGCAACTGTCTGTGTATATCTGACAAAGGCCTAACATCTAGGATCTATAAGGAACTCAAATGTGCTGAAAGAAAAAAAAAAAAAGCCCCATTAAAAAGTGGGCAAAAGACATGAATAGACACTTCTCAAAAGAAGATACAGGCAACCAACAACACATGAAAAAGTGCTCAGTCTCACTCATTATCAGAGAAATACAAATCAAAACCACATTGGAATACCACCTAACCCCAGTAAGAGTGGCCATCATTAATAAAACAAACAACAAGAGATGCTGGCCAGGATGTGGGGGAAAAGGAACACTTCTGCACTGCTGGTGGGAATGCAAACTAGTGCAACCTCTCTGGAAGACAGTGTGGTTATTTCTGAAAGAACTAGAAATTGTTCTTCCATATGATCCAGCAATCTTCCTATTTGGATTATACGCAGAGAAACAAATTATTCTACAAAAAAGTTGCCTGCACACACATGTCTGTTGCAGGTCTATTCACAATGGCAAAAACATGGAACCAACCATGCTGTGCATTGAGCTGGACTGGATAAAAAGAATGTGGTACATATACACAATGGAATATTATGCAGCCATAAAGAAGGACAAACCTATGGCCTTTGCAGCAACAAGGATGAATTTAGAGTCTATCATACTCAGTGATCTATCACAGAAACAACAAATTGAATAGCATATGTTCTCACTCATTAGCAGTTCTTGAACAATTATCATAATACTATAAGAAGGGAATTGATAGTAGTGGGAAACTGCCAGAGGAAGGGGGGTTGGGATTGGTAGTTGAGGGAAGCTGCCCCGGGGGGGGGGGGGGGCGACACACCTCATCAGTAGGGGTATCTGCATAATGAACATTTGTATACCTAACCCTGAATTCCACCCCACATCTTTAAAATAAAAAAATTTAAAAGTTAACATAAGAAAGAAAAGAAAAGCAGAAGACTGAAGAGCCAGGAGAGGAATGCTATGGTTTATATGTCTTCTTCAAAACTTATATTGAAATTTAATTCCTTTTACAACAGTGTTAAGACATGGGTCCTTTAGGAAGCTGTTAAGTCATGAAGACTCTGCCCTCATTGATCAATTAGTGTGATTATCGCCAAGTGAGTTTGAGAAACAAATTTCTTTTGCTTATAGGTTATCCACCCTGTGATATTCTGTTACAGCAACAAATAAGAACTAAAACAAATGCAAACAAAATTATTAAAATCTGCAATCCAAACAGTGAATTTTTTTGCAGATATTGGAACTTGACTTGGGTTTTTCCAAGTCACAGACCCTATAACATGAAAATAGTTAAATCAGCATAAGATCTAAGATGTAAATCCTTTTGTTATCCAAAGTAGTTGAGAATCCTTCCTGTGCTGCTGATAATTCACCAGTTAAATTGTTAGTCTATGTGCCTTGGGAGTCACAGTTTGACTGATTGAAAATTTAGGAACTATAGTGAGAACTATCAGGATGTTGGTGTAGGCTGACTGCTTCTTACAGTCTTCAGTACTAAAAAAAGAAAAAAGACTCATAATCCAACTGTTAAAAACAGTTGAAGTTCATTTTAATAAGTGTCATAGAAGGATATTTCTGAAAATTGATGGTAAGAATTCTGCTTCTCACCAGGTTATTCCTACTTCTTTTCTAATCGTTTTACTCCTTAACACAGCAGAAGGTTAAAATGCATTTATTTTCTCAGTGCCTTTAAAAATTAGAAAAGAAAGTATTTCTCTTCTTTACACATATAACAAATAGTATCATTAACTGTTTTTCAACTCACAAGATAAGTACAGTTTAATGACTTTATGACCAAATATTAGGAAACATAAAAGGTTAAATAAAAGTTATCATGTGCTGGGCTCGGTGGCTCAGCCTGTAATCCCACGCCTTTGGGAGGCTGAGGTGAGTGAATTGCCTGAGTCCGTGGTTCGAGACCCGCCTGGGCAGCAAGACCTCATCTCTACAATAAATCAAAAAATCAGCTGGGTGTGGTGGCGCATGCCTGTAATTCCGGCTACTCGGAAGGCTGAGGCGGAATGATCGCCAGAGCCCAGCAGGCCGAGGCTGCGGTGGCCAGGAGCGGCCACTGTACTCCAGTCTGGGTGACAGAGTGAGACTCCAACTCAAAAAAAAAAAAAAAAAAGTTATCATGTATCATATGGAAGGTCAATTTCTATTTTTTTCAGAAATTGCCACACTGTCTTCCAGAGAGGTTGCATTAGATTGCATTCCCACCAGCAATGTAGAAGCATTCCTTTTTCTCCACATCCTCACCAGCATCTGTTCTTGTTTGTTTTATTAATGGTGGCCATTCTTACTGTGGTTAGGTGGTATCCCAATGTGGTTTTGATGATGAGTGAGGTTTTGATGATGAGTGAGGCTGAGCACTTTTTCATGTGTTTGTTGGTTGTCTGTATATCTTCTTTTGAGAAGTGTCTATTCATGTCTTTTGCCCACTTTTTAATGGGGTGGTTTGTTTTTTTCTTTTCGGTGTGTTTGAGTTTCTTATAAATCCTAGATCTTAGGTTTTTGTCAGATATACAGTTGGCAAATATTTTTTTCTTGTTCTGTGGGTTGTCTCCCTACTCTCTTAATGGTTTCTTTTGCTTTGCAGAAGATTGTCAGTTTGATGAGGTCCCACTGTCTATCTTATTTCTTAAAGTATTGGCCTTTAGGATTCAGAATAGGAATTGGTTGCCAGTTCCAATTTCCATAAGGGTGTCTCCTGCATTTTCTAATATTCTTATAGTTTGAGGTGTTATTTTTAGATCTTTGATCCATTTAGAGTTAACTTTTGTGTATGGTGATAGGTAGGGGTCCTGTTTTAATCTTCTGCATGTGGTCAGCCAATTTTCCCAGCACCATTTACTGAATAGGTTCTCCTCTCCTCAGTAGTTGTTTTTGGGGGCTTTGTCAAAGATGAATTGGTTGAGGAATTGAGGCTTTGCTTCTGGAATCTCTATCTTGTTCCATTGGTCTATGGCCTATTCTTGTACCAGTACCAGGATGTTTTGATTAAAGAAGATATACAGGCAGCCAACAGACACATGAAAAAGTGCTCAACCCCACTCATCATCAGAGAAATGCAAATCAAAACCACATTGAGATGCCAACTAATCCCAGTAAGAATGGCCATCATTAATAAAACAAACAACAACAGATGCTGGCAAGGATGTGGAGAAAAAGGAATGCGTCTAGACTGTTGGTGGGAATACAAACTAGTGTAACCTCTTTGGAAGACAGTGTGATGATTTCTGAAAGAACTATAAATTGACTTTCCATATGACCCAGCAATTTCCCTACTGGGAATATACCTGGAGGAACTCAAATCATTCTATAAAAAAGACACCTGCCCATGTATGTTTGTTGCAGCTCTATTTACAATAGCAAAAACATGGAACCAACCATTTTGCCAATCGAAGCTGGACTGGATTAAAAAAAAATGTGGTACATATATACAGTGGAATATTATGCAGTCATAAAGAAAGACAAACATATGAACTTGGCAGCAACTTGAATGGATTTGGAGTGAACATAGTGATCTGTCATAGAAACAAAGAATAGAGTACCATGTGTTCTCACTCATACACAGATCTTGAACAATTATAATACTATAAGAAAGGAATTGGCAGTAGTGGAAAACTGTCAGGGGAGGAGTTGGGATTGGCAGTTGAGAGAAATTGCTAAGGGAGGTAGGGACATACTTCATCAACAAGGGTACCTGCGTAATCAACGTTTGTATACCTAACCCTGAATTGTACCCCACATCTTTATAATAAAAATAATAAATAAATACAGTTATCCTGAAAAAGTAAAAATAATAGTATACTATACTCTTTCAGAATCCATGAACTGCCATTAATATTGGCATATTTATTGCTGAACACTTCTTAGATGTTACTTTCAGTAACATCTCTCATTGAATCCTGGAAGAATATAACAGTATGAAGGGACATTAAGATTATTAGGTTCTTTTGGTAATGAAGTGATATGTTACCATATTTCTTTTTACTTCCTTTTTCAGTATATCACTTTGAGTAAATGTTGAAGACTGTAATAAATTGGCATCGTATTTTCAAACCCTCTTCTTTTTACTGAAGGTTATTTGAATATAGGCTTGCCAGTAGTTTCTAGTAAGATGCCACTGTCTAGACAATACTTAAAGTAACATTTGTCAAGGAAAATTACTGGAGATTAAATTAATGCTAATTATGCACAGAAGCAACGACTTTGAAGGGCATTTTTATAAAATTAATAATTAAATTATTTAAGATATGAATTTATTCCAATTAAATTTATGTTTTAGTTTAATATCAAATATTCTGAAGTATCTAAGTAATGGAAAGACTACTGGATCATACCTGAAATTTTTAAAAAGCTATAATCATGATTAGTGCTGAATTATCTTCAGAGGATGAGACTGTCTAAAATATATAATCAAGGGTGAAAAAACTTAAGCAAAATTACAGATTCATAAGCTTAGCAAATCCTCTTACTCGAGTAGTGATTGCTCTTTCTCCCAGCCAATCCAAACCAGCAAGACTTTAACACAAAAATGGAACTGGAAACAAATGATAATTTGAATCTTGACTCTGTTGTCACTAAGCAGCTGTGGGAATGTGGACAAGCTACTTATCTTCTCTAAGCCGCTCTGTCTGAATAATGAATATATAATTAGTAAAAAATAAATGAAATACATCACATTAAGCCATTTTCACTTTGTGCCTAGTAAGTACCCCAACATATTTACTATCTTAATTTCTAATATTATTGTCATAATAATAATAGCTGTTATTATTATATATCTGTTAGCATACAAACCTACTATAAGTACATTCTAGTATATATGCTATTGATTTTCAATTTTGGTAAAAGTATGCACTTATCAAATAAATGATTTTAGTAAGTCATATGCTGATTACAGATTGTTCATCAATATTACTCCAAGTTAAGGTTTAATGACATTTTCAAATGGACATGTTCAAAGAGAGAAACATCTGTGAACGTATATAAAATAATGTTTAAGGGAAAGAATATAGAAGGTATTAGAAGTCCTGGTTCTACCCCTAATTAGCGGTGTGACCTTAAGGAATCACATGAACCCTTTGAGCTTGAAGCAGCCTTCATGTGTGGAGACCACAGGCAAATAACTATTTGCAGGAACTCTGTTTATACAAGTAATTTGAGTACTTCATATTTGGCATATCATTCTGGCAGCCTAGTCTTGCAGTGTTCTGTACATTAAATGGCAGTATGGTAAGTCTCCTTCATACAAGCCTTTGAGTTGCTAACTTTCAAAGATGTGAATGTGTGTTCTCATGTCCAATCATGTAAAATTAGTTCACATCTCTGGAGTACAAATGCTGTACTGTAAGATTAAAATTTTTTATTTTTGTATTTGTTTGTTTTTATGTATTATTTGTGTGAAAAGTAGTTTAAACATATTACACCACAGTAGTATATAGTCAATTGTGTCAGTTGGGTACCTAGGCTAACTTTGTTGAACCGATGAACAAATTGAACTTAGAACATGCTCTCAAAAACTTGACTAGTTCTTATGCAGGAGACTTACTGTACTGGTTAGCAGGAGGGATCAGCTTGCTAAGCTGCTCCCCTTGAATCAGGGACCTGCAATGAGTCCCTGAGACATCCTCCTTGGGAGTGAATCTCAAAGCTTCTCAAAGCATCTGCAATGAGTTGAAAGAGAATATTCCGGTCAGAGTGCCCAAAGGAGACAAATAAAGATTAGACCCACACAGAGCTCAGGGCTTCCCTGCCGAAATAATATCCTTACCTCCTACTCTGTCAAGTATCAAAATGGCTTAATGTGATTTATTTCATTTTGTTTGGAGAAGACACTCATAAATATGATACTTTGTGAGGCATACAGTCAAAGTAGAAACCTTCCTTGGCTAGACACGCAATCAGCACTGCTCCTCAGTTGTAAAATGTTAATATTAATATCACACTCAATATTCAACTCTAGAATTGAGCCTTAACAATCAGTGTTTTAACATTTCTTCACATTATTTGGATGCACACTAAGTTTGAGAGCTACTGTATTACAATTTGCAAATTCTCAAGTTCTATTTTTAAGCTATTTCTGTAGATGACTAAGAATTTGCATTTTAAACAAGTCAGTAAGTGATTCTGATGCTGTCTACACAGTGATCACATTGTGTTGAGTTATCCTGATAATTGCACCATGGCCTTAAATTATCTCTTCTACCTGTTAGGGCAGTTCTAGATTTAATGCAGGCTTGTATCCAAGGAATTTAGGGAAGAATTACACCCAAATAGCAAACCTCCAAAAATGTTTCTGAAGGTAATTGTCTCTGGGCCATATCCACTGTTATTCTATTCTATTGTTTATATTTTAACAACGTATTTGTTACTATATAGCATTTCACACATACAAAACCAAATGTGACCAATATTCCTCATCCTTGAGGTAGACTGAGTACAAAAAGGCATGGTAATTGAAGGAGTTCAATTCATCAGGGGACTGTGACTCTTAAATGTATCATCAATACATTTGTCGTAGTTTTTAAGTCCTAAATCATTTGATGACTTTTCTGACATCACTTCACTTATATCATTATCATTATTACATGTACTTTTATTAATATTATAATTATAGTTAAGTAAATACAAGTAAGAGTTTATAAAATATTTGCAAGTAACAGAATCTTTTCACTAACACTCTGACAAACACCTGGGATCACAGATGTTTTTAAGCCAATATTTTTTCATTATTATACTTGTCATGTTAAAAGTATATATTATGTATGTATGTATGTATTTTTGAGTTGGAGTCTCACTCTTGTCACCCAGACTGTAGTGCAGTAGCACACTCATGGCCAGTATATTTTATTTAAATCTTAAATAAGTATTCACATTTTGTTCAATTTTAGTGTGAGATCTTTGGGTATATTTAAGTAATAAGTTAAAAATACCATAGTTATTTTGTAATTTTTTTTTCTTGAGGACATGAATGGCTTCATTATTAAAAGATGAAATAAAAAAAAAACCTTGGTATTTCTTATAATACAGAATTTTCAATAATATTTTATTTAATAATATTGTTCCAAAATTAAAATATTTCAGTTGATGTTTGGGATTTCCTTTCCACCATGTTCCCTTTTCTTTTCTTCCATCCCCAGCATCTTATTGAGTTTGATGTGAGTCATGTGAGTTGGAGGTTCTTGCTAATAACCATTCACATGCACCACCTTGGAGTGTGTAGTCTGCTAAGCCTCATCAGTAAATTTCATTCCTCTGGCCACATGAACTGTATACTGACACATCAAACATGTTAATTCAATCATAGTGCCTCTCAGAATTTTTGTCAGCAATTCTGTAAATTATAGCCTTTCTCTTTTGCATTGTATAAACATGAAATAATATGACTTGAAGTCCACTTGTACTGATTTTTCAATCATAAGGAAAACTAGTCTGAAGGTGAAGACAATTTTAGAGTAGCTCTCTATATGTACCAGTATAAGAACCAACATATTTTTTAGTGATTTCATCAGTTTTATGTCTTATATTACTTGCAAATTTAAAAGTACTTTGTGATACAATATTTGTGACACTGTAGCAAATAACATAGCTCTTGAAAGATCTAAATGTGTTCTATGTAAAGTCTAAATATGTGTAACATATTTATTTGATAACAAATGACATACATCAAAGTAAATTGTACACATTTGCTCAATTTAAAAAATATATTTGAAACTTAGGTATTTCCACGTGCAAAAATCCAGAAGTTATTTGGACAGGCTTGAGTTATCAAAGTCAAATATAAATTAACAATTGACATAACAATTTTAATGTAAATACAATTTTTCTAAATCAGTGTAAGATTATCAGAGACTTAAATGTGATGTTATATGTTTACTTTTTATTCTGAGGATTTAAGGACATCACGTTACTGAAAAAGACTGCATGAAGATTAATTTGGAGTTAGTCTTCCCTTTGCTATTAACAAATTGAAGACTTTTGATCAAGACACTGAGATGACATCTTTGGACCAGATTCCTTTTTGATTAGCTCATTTCCTACAGGTTTGTACAATAATTAATCAAGTGAAGCACCTGCTAAGATTTAGTATGTCAAAAGAATAAAAGAGGAGCTTGTTATAAAAATTCCAGTTTCTTGTCCCACACCCTTAGATATTTTACATAGGAATGTCTGTCACAGAACCTGTATTTAATAGATTGCCCCAATATTTTAAGTGCAATTTGTCTGGGAAACCATAGTATGAGAAACTTGAATCTAAAATAGCAAATAGATAAGATACTATTATTATTTTGGCACATATTTATACCAATGTTCATTAAATGTCAACTCACAATTTAATTTAATTTAATGGCAAATATAAATAGGCACACATATAAAAAGAGGTATACATTAAAAGTCATGCCAATCACTCCAGTAATCCCTCACAGACACACTCATCATTGATCAATTCCTATCATTTCAGAACTCTGCTATGCATATAAACTTAACTCTTTTTCTCTCTTTTGAATTGACTATGAAACTACCTCAGGGAGAAACATTCTGCTTCTTAAGATGAAGGCAGGAGTAAAGCAGATATCTTTGTTTGGAGGAAGGCTTGAACTTACAAATCTGACATCTATAATGGTGGCCATTTCCTGTCAATTATAATTACCAATAATCATAGCTTCACTGAACAGAGCTCCCTACTAAACCTCATTGACTGCAATTAAAATATCAGTTTCCAGAATGAAAACTTACTTAGATTAATATTTAGAATGTCAGCTTCTATTTGAAAAGATGATAATTGACAAATACATGTAATGCATGCAGAGTAGATGATGAAAATTACTGAACTATGTAAAATAAGTAAGATAGATGACTACTTGTTTTGCTACACACAGTGGGGAGCATTGGGAGGTGAACTAATATTAAAATTTGTATTTTATACTTTTCTTTTTATGATTAATAGTTTGTTCATTCTAAAAATGCTGAGGAATTACTTGTCAGAGAGTCAAAAGTATCAGCTCTTACAATTGACTTTGAACTTCACCAGTTGTAATCTTAACCAAGTCACTTAAATGTGTAATTTTAAAACCTTACCTACACAATTAAACTAATGACTACCAACATGATTTCCAGACAAAACCTGTATATTTTTATTTATTCTAAACTAAGCTTGCTTTGTCCCTTCACATATTGTGTTTATGTGTATCTCTCACAGACTTTAAGTTGACATCTAGATCCTATTTTCAGTTCATGTTTTCTTGGCTTTTCTTCCCAAAAGAGATCTGGGCATTTTATTGGAACATTGAGATATGGATGAAATATGTGCATAGAAAAAAAAAAAAAAAGGTGTACATATCAAAGCTGGATAATATTAAAAATAACTTTATTAAGATATAATTCATATGTTATATAATCTATTCACTTAAATTACACAAGCAATTTCTTTTAAAAATATATTCACAAAAATAAAATAAACTATATTTATAAATATATATTCATTGCCACAATCAAATTTAGAACTCTCTTAGTCCTTTCAGGCTACTATAAAAAAATACCGCAAACTAGGTAGCTTAAAAACAGCAGAAATTTATTTCTCACGATTTTGCACTATTTAACATTCACATCAAAGGTGTTTGAGGGCTCTGAGTTTTCCACATCTTCACCAATACTTGTAATTACATGTTTGTTCCTTTTTTCCCTTTTTATCATAACTTCACTAGCAGATGTAAGATAACATCTCACTGTGGTTTTAATTTACATTTCCTGATGTCTGATGATATTGAGGATCTTTTAATATGCTAATTGGTCATGCATATTGGTAAAACTTTAGAAAAATGTGATCCTTTGCTTATTTTTAAAATTGGGTGATTTGTGTTTTTATTATGAAGCTGCTGAAATATTTTTTATCACTGAGCTTCTGGAGTATTTTTTATACATTCTAAATAGTCTCTTATCAGATATATGACTTGAAAACTTTTTTTTCCCACTCTGTGGGCTGTCTTTTTAATTTCTTCATGATGACTTTGATGATATCCATTTATCTATTTTTTATTATTGGTGCTTTAGGTGTCATATCTAATAATCCATAATCTAATCCAAGGTCAAAGTATTAAGCTTATATTTTCTGTTAAGAATTTTATAGATTTAGCTCATGTGTTTAGGTTTTTTATTCTTTTTAAATACATAATAATATCAGATATATGAGATGGGCCCAACTTTATTCTTTTATATATGGATGCTTAGTTTTCCCAGCACCGTTTATTGAAGACTTTTCCCTCTATTGATTTTTCTTAGAACCCTTATCCAAAATCAATTGGCTGTAAATGTGAGATTTTATTCAAAAATATCAATTCTTTTTGGTAGTAAGATACCATCTTAATCGAAAGAGCTTTATGATAAGTTTCAAGATCAGTAATTGTGTCTCCTATGATTGTGTTCCATTTCAAAATTGCTTTGATTACTCTGAGTAATTTAAATTTCCATATGAATTTTGGGATCAGCTTTTTAATTTCTGAAACTATGACAACTGTAATTTCGATATATTACACTGATTTGTTTAATTTAGAGAATACTGTCATTTTAATAATATTGAGTTTTCTGATTCATGAACAGAATGTTTTTCAAATTATTTATGCTATTTAAAATATGTTTTTTGTGCAGGATTTGAAGAGAGAACATCTGGGGAATCTGGAGAGAGGACCATATGCCTGGTGAGGAACTGCCCACCTGCAGCCATTTTCCAGGCAGAGATTTGCATTGCTCCACCTAGTTCCCCTCCCTCAGCCTCCAACTTGTTGCCTAAGCAACACTACAAACTATTGCCCTAGGTGCTTCCTTACCATTGAAGTAGGAGAGAGACCTAACAAGGCACTGGAAGGGGCTGCCAATGGAGCTCAGAGATCTGATCTCTGTGAATGGCAACTACTCAGGGCTGGATTGTGGCCCAGAGGAAATATCCTGATAGCACAAACTTCAGCGGGACCTGATGAGTGCTGAGTTCCAGGTGCCCCACCCCCTACCCTGATCCAGCCCGTGGGACAAAGGGTGTGACCAGAAAAAGACGAGGAAGAACTATAAAGAGATCAGTGGTGAGTCGAGGCTGATGCAAACCCCCTCCTCCCCAACAATTCTCTAAACATCAGACCCACATAGCTGGGCCATGACTGAGAGGGATAAACCCAGACAGAGCCTGGACATCAGTCACAATTGGAGAACCCCATTCCAGGATAGGCCTGGCTGGGGCAACCTTGTGAGAGTACATACCTGGAGAAGAGATAATTCTGTACATTCCCAACAGAGATCTCCCTGAGCATACAAGAGTGGGAGGGGAGGACTGCAGCCCCACCCACATCCACTGCCCCTCCTCCTTCCCTGCTTCTTTCCCTGAGGAGAGTGAAAGAGGTAGCTCGATGGAGAGATCTGATTAGAGGAACAATAAGAGTCTGCCAGAAGAGGACTTTTTTTTTGGTCTTTGTTTTTGTTTTGTTTTTTTTATTTTCAATTTTTTTTAATTTTAAAAATTTTCTGACTGTTAGTTCATCTATTTTAAAAATATTTTTCCTTTGTGCATGAATGTGTATGTGAGGCTTTGACCTGAATCCCCTCCCTAATTTTTTTTTTCTTTTCTTTCCCTCATCTTTCTGCTTTTATTTGTCTTTCTCTATTTATGTGTGTATGCGAATGATTGAGTGTTCATCTTTTGATTTCATTATTGATTTTTGCTTTTTTGTTCCTCTATTTTTTTTAATATTCTTTTTTTTATAATTTAGGGGTTGTATCAATATATGTATGAGGTTTCCACCTGAATCCTCCCCCCTTTTTTTTCTCTTTTTTTTTATTCTCCCCCCCTTTGGTCTTTTTGTCTTTCTTCTCTATTCACTTTGTACTAGGCATGTGTGTGTGTGTGTTTAGTTTTCTTGGGGTTTTTCTGTTGTGGCTAGTTTTGTCTCGCCTTGTTATTGCAAATTGTTTTGTAGTGTGGGTTGGTTTCTGCTTTGTATCATCATATAGAGTGGTGGCAGGGAGTGGTTCTCAGGGAAAACATACAACAATAAGTGAACATTTTGATTTGCAAGTAACATCTGACTCCTAGCACCTCATCCCCCATTTTACTTGGATTTTAAAAACTACAAGAGACAGCAAACCTTCCCATCCACTATCCTATTTCAAAATAGAATAAATCCAGAGCCCAGATTAGGGAAGAATAGAGTACTGAGCAAACATCAGAAGGGAAAGCCTCTCCCACTGACACTGAATAGCAGAACTAAAGAAAAAAACAAGAGATCTGTCACAAATGAGGAAAAGTCAAAAGAAGACCTCACACAATTCCAAGTCTACCAAAGACAAAACTCCTGAGATATCAGACCTTGGTGTCCAAAAAATGAAAGTCACCAATGACAGGTCCCAGAATAGAACAGGGATCAGGGAATGGTTGGAAAGAATGAACAAGACTCAAGAAATGCAAGATGCAACACTGAAAGAACTTGTAACAGAGATTCTGACAATAAAAAATTTTATTCGGGAAATAAACAACAAGATGACAAGCATGGAAAACAGAATTAATCTAACTGAAGAAAAAATCTCAGAACTTGAAGACCAGAACATGGAATTAACCCTATCTGTAAAAAACATAGAAAGAAGACTCAGAAAGAAAGAACAAAGCCTACATGAGATGTGTGATTATATCAAGAGGCCGAACCTATGCCTGATTGGTATACCAGAAAAAGAAAGGGAAAATGAGAACAGCTTGGAACAAGTATTCCAGGAGGTAATCCAAGAAAACTTTCCCCATCTCACCAGAGATGTGACCAGTCAAGCACAAGAGATATAGAGAACCCCCACAAGACATTAAATGAGAAGACCAACCCCTAGACACATAGTAATTCACCTACACAAAGTAGGCACAAAAGAAAAAATTCTAAAGGCAGAAAGAGAGAAAGACCAGACTACCAACTGGAGAAAAACAATCAGAATAACAGTAGACCTATCAGCAGAAACACTGCAAGCAAGAAGGAACTGGAGCTCTATATTCAAAGTCCTCAAAGAAAAGCAATTTCAACCAAGAAGTTCCTATCCAGCCAAGCTCAGCTTCATCAGTGATGGAGAATTAGAATCCTTCCCAGACATCCAAACCCTAAGAGACTGTACAGCTTCTACAGGAGACACTGTAAAAAGGTATTAAGCACAGAAAAAAGAAAGAGAAAGAATGCCACACATTTCCCAAGAGAACAGCAGAGCACAGAATCAATAGAGAATACAGTGCAATAAGAAACTTGAAAACACACATATACATTAACCCAAAGCAAAACAAAACAACAACAACAACAACAAAAAAAAAAAACAAGTATTGGGAGCCGGCCACCGAGGCCCACTGAGCGTTAGGGATCAGGGGGGCCATTGACCTTGAGACCACTAGAAGTGTGTTCAGGAGCTGTTGACCCCATTGCCTCTCCCTTTTCTTGGCAATAAAGCCTCATGTTGGCTCAAGCATGAAAACTTCAGACAGGGACGAACACAAGCTAACATTAGAAACTCATTGTTCCCATTTTCCTTTGTCTGCGGTTTTGACCTTTGTCTGGTACAAGCCAGGACCACATCAAAGAGCTCAGGAACTGAGAGCCTAGCATGACCTTTTGATAGAGCAATAATATGTAAAACTGGTTTTAGTTATTTTAAGTTTCATTGATTATGTTAGGGTAAAGCAAAGGAATAGATAAACTGTTTATCAATATGAAAGTTATAAGTAAACTAAATAGAATAAAATAAAATATAGATTACAATTGATAGAATGGTATAATATTTATAGAAACTGTAATAATACTTCTAAGAGATATTAGTTTAGCATAGGAACTGGAAATACAAGTTGGGATTGTTTTTTACCATGCTTGAAGAAATATCTGGTGGGTAGGGGATAGCCCCCAGGCACCTGGTTGTCTGGGAGACATCTGAGTCTGAATGTGCAAAATTTGGAGATAAAAACCCTCTGTACTTTTCAATAAATGGCTTCTGCACTAGACAGAGTCCAGTCTCTTTCTTTTCTCCCCCTCTTCCTCATCCTCCTTTTTTTCAGTCACCAAATCCTTCCCACCTCCAAGGACCCCAGACCCTGTGGGAGCAGGACTCTGGCAAACAAAGAAAAAACTCATAAGAACCTCATGACAGGGATAAAAGATCACATTTTAATAATCAGCCTGAATGTGAATGGACCAAATGCACCACTGAAAAGATATAGAATGGCAGACTGGATAAGAAACCATAACCCCATTATATGCTGCATCCAGGAGACTCATCTCACAACAAGGCATGCATACAGACTAAAAGTTAAAGGATGTAAAGTGAGTTTCCAGGCAAATGGATAACAAAAGAAGGCAGGCATTGTAATCTTAATATCAGACAAAACAACCTTTAAGCTATCAAAAATTTAAAAAGATGCAAAAGGACACACTACATAATGATAAAATGTTCAATCCTTCAACAAGAAATATCCATCTTAAACATATATGCACCCAACACAGCAGCACTAGCATTTATAAAGCAACTATTAAATAAACTAAAAAAATATATTGACTCTAACACTATTATAGCAGGGGACCTGAATACCCCACTGACAGCCCTAGACAGAACATTGAGGCAAAAAATCAACAAGGAGATCCAGAACCTAAACATGACAGTTGACCAAATGGACTTAGTAGATGCCTACAGATTATTCTACCCAACAACCACAGAATATACATTCTACTCATCACCATATGGAACATACTCTAAGATTGATCACATCCTTGGCCATAAATAAAGCATAAACAAATTTCATAAAGTTGAAATCTTGCCATGCACATTCTCAGACCACAGTGGAATAAAAATAAATATCAAAACCAGCAACATTTCCCCAAAGCCCACAAAGACAGGGACACTAAACTGCATGATGCTGAACAATGAATGGGTCAACACTGAAATCAAAGAAGAAATTGAAAGATTCCTGGAAACAAATGAAAATGAAGAAACATCTTATGAAAACCTCTGGGATGCCATGAAATCAGTTCTGAGAGAGGAATGTCTATCTCTATGAGCACACATCAAGAAAATGGAAAGATCACAAGTGGAGAGCATAACAAATCACCTAGGAGAGCTGGAAAGAGAAGACCACCAAAACCTCAACTTTAGCAGAAGAATTCAAATCACAAAAATAAGAGCCTAAATACAGGACATGGAAGACAAAAATATTATAGAAAACATCAACAAAACAAAAAGCTGCTTCATTGAAAGAATTAATAAAATTGATGGGCCCCTAGCCAGAATGACCAAGAAAAAGAGAAAAAAAGCTCAAATAAACACAATCAGAAATACAAAAGATCAAATCACAACTGACCCTGAAGAAATACAAAGGATTATCAGAGATTACTATGTATACCTATATAGAAACAAACTTGATAACCTAGATTAAGTGGAGGACTTTCTCACATCACACAACCTCCCCATGTAAAAACAAGAAGACATCGAGACAATAAATAGACCAATATCAACCCAGGAAATTGACTCTGTCATAGGAAAACTACCTACCAAGAAAAGCCCAGGACTGGATGGATTTCCAGCAGAATTCTACAAAATGTACAAGAAGGAGCTGATACCAAACCTGCTGAAAGTATTCCAGGCAATTGAGAAAGATTGAATTCTCCCCAAATCATTTTATGAAGCTAACATCACACTGATACCCAGACTGTGTAAAGATCCAACAAAGAAAGAGAACTACAGGCCAATATCCCTTATGAACATAGATGCAAAAATCCTCAACAAGAATTCTAGGAAAGTGGATCCAAAAACACATCTCAAAAACCATCAACCATGACCAAGTAGGCTTCATCCCCAGGAGGCAGGGCTGGTTCAACATACGCAAGACCATAAATGTCATTAAATACATCAATAGATGTAAGAACAAGAACCACATGATTATCTCATTAGATGCAGAAAAAACTTTTGAGAAGATCCAGCATCCCTTCTTGATAAAAACCCTCAAACACCTAAGTATAGAAGGAACATACCTCAAAATAGTAAGTGCCATCTACGACAAACCCACAGCTAACATATTGCTAAATGGTCAGAAACTAGAAACATTTCTCCTGAAACTGGAACAAGACAAGTCTGCCCACTCTCACCCCTTTTGTTCAATATTGTTTTGGAAGTCCTAGCTTGGACAATTAGACAACAGAAGGAAATCAGGGGTATTCAAATAGGAAAAGAGGAAGTCAAGTTATCCCTCTTTGCTGATGATATGAACCTATACTTTGAAAATCCAAGTGAATCTGTCAAAAACCTGCTTGTACTGATAAAGGACTTTGGCAAAGTCTCAGGGTATAAAATAAGTGTGCAAAAGACAGTTGCATTACTTTGTACCAACAAGCAGGCATAGGCACAAATAAAAAACACATTCCCATTCACAGTAGCCTCCAAAAAATACCTCAGCATCTTCCTAACCAGATAAGTGAAAAACTTTTACAATGAGAATTACAAAACACTGCTCAAAGAAATCCAAGAAGACACAAACAAACGGAAAAATATTCCATGCTCATGGATAGGAAGAATCAACATCATTAAGATGTCCAGCCTACCAAAGGCAATCTACAGATTCAATGCAATACCCATCAAGTTACCAACGTCATTCTTCTCAGACCTGGAAATGACAGTACAGAAATTCATATGGAAACATAAATGACCACGAATAGCCAAAACAATCCTTAGCAAAAGAAACATAGCAGGAGGTATCACAATTTCAGACTTCAAACTTTACTGCAAGACTACAGTAATCAAAACAGCCTGGTATTGGTACAAGAACAGGCACATAGACCAATGGAACAGGATAGAGATTCCGGAAGCAAAACCTCAATTCCTCAACCAACTCATCTTTGACAAAGCCTCCGTCAACAACCACTGGGGAGAGGAGAACCTAATCACTAAATGGTGCTGGGAAAACTGGCTGACCACATGCAGAAGACTGAAATAGGACCCCTACCTATCACCATACACAAAAGTTAACTCTAATTGAAGCAAAGACCTAAACATAAAACCTCAAACTATAGGAATCTTAGAAAGTGCAGGAGACACCCTTATGAAAATTGGAACTGGGAACCATTTCCTATTCAGAACCCTAAAGACCAATACCTTAAGAAATAGACAGGTCAATAAAAGAAATAGACAGTTCTTAAGGCCAATACCTTAAGAAATAGACCTCATCAAATTAATGAGCTTCTTCAAAGCAAAAGAAACCACCAAGAGAGCAGGGAGACAGTCCACAGAATGGGAGAAAATATTTGCCAACTATATTTCTGACAAAGGCCTAACATCTAGGATCTACAAGAAACTCAAGCATGCCAAAAGGAAAAACAAACAAACAAGCAGCACCTTTAAAAAGTGGGCAAAAGACATGAATAGACACTTCTCAAAAGAAGATATACAGGCAGCCAACAGACACATGAAAAAGTGCTCAGCCTTACTCATCATCAGAGAAATGCAAATCAAAACTACATTTAGATACTATCTAATCCCTGTAACAATGGCCATCATTAATAAAACAAACAACAACTGATGCTGGCGAGGATGTGGAGAAAAAGGAGTACTTCTACACTGCTGGTGGGAATGCAGATTAGTACCACCTCTTTGGAAGACAGTGTGTTGATTTCTGAAAGAACCAGAAATTGACCTTCCATATGACCCAGCTATTCCCTATTGGGAATATACCTGGAGGAAACAAAATTATTCTATGAAAAAGATACCTGCACACTTATGTTTGTTGCAGCTCTAGTCACAACAGCAAAAACATGGAACCAACCATGCTGCCCATCGAAGCTGGACTGGATAAAAACCAATGTGGTACATATACACAATGGAATATTATGCAGCCATAAAGAAGGACCAATATATGGACTTTGCAGCAACTTGGATGGATTTGGAGTCGATCATACTCAATGATTTTTATCACAGAAACAAAGAACAGAGTTCCATATGTTCTTACTGATAAGCTGAACTTGAACAATTATAGTGCTATATGAAAGCAATTGACAGTAGTGAAAAACTGTTGTGGGAGGGTGGGATTGGCAGTTGAGGGAAAGTGCTAGGGGAGGGAGGGTCATACCTCATCAACAAGGGTACCTGAATGATCAATATTTATATACCTAACCTTGAATTGTACTCCACATCTTTATAATAAATAATAATACGTTATACACTAAATCATACATCAATATAATTACTGTATATGTTTATATGTACTAAAGAAGTTAAGAAATAAGAGAGCAAAGATATATGAGCTGGGTGCGGTGGGACTTTGTCCCTACAATAAATCAAAAAATTAGCCAGGCGTGGTCTCACTCGCCTGTAGTTCTGGGTATTTGGAAGACTGAAGCATAAGTTTCACTTGAGCTCAGAAGGTGGACGCTGGGATGGCCGTCATCGTGCCACTGCACTCCAGCCTGGGCAACAGAATGAGACTCTGATTAAAAAGAAAAAAAAAAACAAACGATATACACATTGTATTTGTTATCTTAATCTTCTCACTTATTACTTCCTGTTCTCTTCATTCATTTCTGTGCATTTAAGTAATTATGTGGAGTCATTGATCTCCTCCAAGCTAACTACCTCATTTGTGCAGTGATTGCTAAAATATTTATTATATAACATAGGTCCAACAGTACATTTACATGCATGTTGGTGTACAGCATTGATTTTTTAAATCATTTACGAGAAAAAAAGATAAGCATGCATTTGTACAATCTTTTAGAGTTCCAAAGTTAGTATTACTACAACTGTTTTTTCTGGTATGGATCGTAATCACTATCTGTGGTCACTTGTGTTCAGCCTGAAGAAATTCCTTTACATATTTATTTTAGAGTGACACACAGAGGGACACTAGCAACAAATTATCTTAGACCAACAGAGACCCTGTGACTGTCTTGATAGTCCTATCTTGGGGTGGGTCAACTCTGATTTGATGATTAACAGGGTGGTAAGGGTTCAACATTTCCTCACTTTTTAACTGGTTTATTCAAGGACGTGGAAAACTTACATTCAGTAGCATTTCAACTTTTTGAAAATTCGACAATTTTTTTCCATCTTTGGGAAAGACTTTAATCTTCACTCTTCTGTCTCGAGTTGTAGGCTAGGGAAGAGTACCTATTTTACTCAGTGGACAGAATTCAAGGTCATTCTCATGTCACGGTTAATAATCCTCTTAATAAATCTTGTATTATTTTTACTGAGAGTGTTTGGTCTGTAGTTGGAACAATACTGGTGGAACTGCACTGCCAAATTTTTATTCTTATTGCTGGGATCCTTCACTGTTCCAAACATGTCAGCACATCTCTCACAAAACAGAAACAAAACAAAGATATCCATATGCAAAGGCTACCACTGCATGCCAGCTTTGTAAATCCTGCTAGAAGTTGACCTGTTTGTTTCCTGAAGATTGCAATTTGAATAGAGTGAAGAATGCATGAAATACGTATAAGGATTATTTTTTGCCCTCCCACTGTAAGATAAAATAAAATTTTAAGGTCCGCAACCCGCTGAACAGATCCCTACTTGGCCAAGAGAATCCCAGAGAAACCTTAAAACTGATTTCCTGGCCACAAGATGAAAGGTCAGACATGCCATGACCTCCCCTTTCCTTTTTCAACAATCGACTTCTATCAATGTTAGGAGAATCATAAGATTGGTAGAATGGACTCTGTGGCAACAAGACACCAAATTATAAACAGAACCTAAAGATATGCCAGACAACAACTAAGTCATGCACCCCTACACTTAAAGAATGAACTGTGTTCTAATTGCCACGAAGTTTTTCTTTTCTCTGGCAGCTTAGACAAACACTGACTTTGAGATAAACATTACTGAAACAATTTGCAGCTCATCCACTGCCATAGTCTGTCCTTCAGTCTCTGTTCCATTAGCCATGACTACAGCTTTATTTTTTAAAATTATTTATTTATTTATTATAGAGTTGTAGGGTACAAGTGAAGTTTTACTACATAAGTAGGCTTCATGCAGGTGAAGTTTGGACTCCTAGCTGGCCCTCACTCCCCTTGGCAGTGGGCCAGGTACCCTTTGTGTTGTCACATTTCCCCCACCCTCCTCCCTCTATCCCTTCCCTAGCAGTGCTAAGGTGACTAGTGTTCAGGGCCAAATTATGAGTGAGTACAAGCAGTATTCAGTTCTTTGTTTCTGTGATAGTTCACTTAGTATAATAGTCTCCAACTCCGTCAGTGTTGCTGGAAAGGTCATGATTTTATTCTTCTTTATGGCAGCATAATATTCCATTGTGTGTATGTACCACAATTTCTTTACTGAGTCCACTTTTGATGGGCATAAAGGTTGGTTCCATGTTTTTGCTATTGTGAATAGTGCGGCTGTAAACATGCAAGCGCTGGTGTCTTTTTGGTAAAGCGATTTATATTCCTCCAGGTATATTCTCAGGAGAGGGATTTCTGGATCATATGGAAAGGCATAGCTACAACTTTAATTGGACAAGAGACTGATTTCAGTAACTTGCTCCTGATAAGACGACTGACCATAGCCTGGTTCTGGCCAGTTTACAGAGGCCTTGCCCTTGAGTGCCTTTGTGTCTCTACCTCGCATTTTAATGTTAGGGCTTAACTGTAATACATTTAAATGTTAAATCTCTACTCCAGGTGAACATGAATCATGTGTAACATGGATGTTTCAATACACATAAGTCGCCTTTCATGAATACTCATAGCTCCTCCTATAGCCTGTTGACTATGCATACTTGGCCAACTTGTTCAGCTTAAATTCCTGTCATATCCTTCCTCAAAGTGCCTGTCAGAATGGCCACTTTTCAGGCTGTATTCCTTTAGAAGAAACAGACTCTCCTCTCCAAATTTTGAAAGACCTTGTGATTTTTAGTTAATACCATTATGCTGAATCTGGGGACATTAACATTTCAAATTCCAGGAGTCAGCACAGTGGGAGGGCAAAAGTTTCAGGACATTAATAATTTTTGTCTGGGATATTGTATATGAATAGAGAGAATAAAATAGAAGAGAATCTTAGGATGGTATAAGCATATGTCATCCATCACAAAGTCAGCTAATAGTAGAATATTTGAATTACGATTACAAAGCTTTCTTTCTCTCCCTAGCCCTCTCCTGCTCCTTGCTTTGAGATTTTGAAGCAACAGAATATTTAGCATAGGAAATTCCTCTGACCTATGCTCTGGATGAATTATTAATTTTACACACACAAATTCACAGTGATTCCCCAAAAATGATATCTATAGTATAAATTTTATTTTCTTATAATAATGTTAAAATTTTTCATAAGCACAGTGGTTTTATGCTCTTAAATACATAAGAGAAATTTTAAAAACTGATCATGATGTAATTGTTCCATTACAGATCCTCACTGATCTTTCTTAAGTACTCATGATTGCCCCTTCCATAAATATTTTTGGCCTAAAAAGAATGAACAGGTGGTGTGACAGTAAGAAGCCATGTGGGTGTTAATGTGGCATTGCTTTCTGCAAAAAAAAAGAAAAAGTGCTTTTGGAATTTCAGGCTGCTATTCCATTTAGTTGGCACCTGCAGACTAAACTGTCACAGTATTTTAAGAGCAGGCATGTTGCCATTCTAACAGATGGTTACGAGTATTGACAGCCAAGTGATCATGTATGTACACCAGTTGTAGGTGTTTAAGGCAAGCTGCTAAGTTAAGAAGGTCAAATAGCAGTCTGTCCAGAGTCTCCACAATTAATATTAAGAGGGATAGCTGGCTATTCATCATCTCTGATTACTTACTTCCTTACTTGTCTCTTGAATAATTATAGAGCTATACCAATGAAAACTTTTATGTTGCAATCAATAGATTATAATCCAATGGCATAGAAGATGCCCTGAATCCAATGCGTAAACAATTAATTTCAGTAGTAGAAAAATAAAAAGTATACATGTAAAGTAAATGAATATTTTGATTAAATATATTTAATATTTATATTGCTTAAATATTTAGTTTGGAACACTTATCTCCAGTTTTTCAAAGCTTAAACAAGCTAGCTTGGCAATCTCTTAAATAAGTAGTGTTCATTTACTCTGTGAAGTCATGACAATGTTGTTTTGCAACTTAATTCATGGCAGGCAATGCTGGATTCTTATCAGTTATTTTTTTTTTTTACTCAAATAAGCTAATTTCAAATTGCACCAGTTTATACTGCATTTTCCAATCTATCAATTTTAAATATAATATTAGTATTGTTAGCACTTATTTTTGTTCAAAAATTAGCTAAGAGAAAAAGAAGAAACAAAAAGTGTTTTACATTTCTTTTTGTTCTTCAGTAGCTTTCAACCAAAGAAACTAATGTTTTAGTGGAAAAAAAAAAATAGATATACAACAATGTGTTACTGAGCTCAGAAAATGACACCCCAAAGTATAGTGCCCTGGTATGCTGAGGACATCCAAATAAAGGTGTTGAAACGACCTCAGAAGCAAGACTTTCTCTCTGACTTCCCCCTCAATGGAGGAAGGAGGGGGAAAGCAGGTAATAGAAGCTAAAACTCCTCTCCCCCACCCAAAGTAAGTCAAAAAATCTAGAGAGGATACTTTCTGACTTACTGGCCCTAAAAATAAGCCATTGACCTTCATTCCAGAAGTTTCCTGTGTCATACCCAGGAAGAAGAAATACTACAAAGAAAGGCTAAAAAGAATTGAAAAAAAATAGACCTTGTAAGTTCCTTCTGGTCTATTACCATTAGACCATACCCTTTTCGGTCAATCACATTTCTACATTACTCTTCATTCTTCCTCAGGCCTAAACAAGAAAATAGTTTTTCATGGATATTTGAGTCTTCATTTCTGAAGGCTGTCATGTCAGGTAAAATTTCTATTGAATGAGTGTGTTATGTTTCACTTGCTAATCTGTCTTTTTTTAATAAAGGGTGTCAGTTGTGGATCTTGACATGGGTAAGGAAAAGATATTACACTTTTTCTCCTCTACAGTATATTAGTGGTAAAATTAATAAAAATTCAGGAAGAGTATGTGGACTATCTAGGAAAGTTGTCTAGAAAAGGTAGAATTGGGGAATGAAAATGTATAGACTTTTCATCAGTAAGAAGAAAAGGAAATATTTTCCATTGGAGGAAAACGGCATAAAAATCTCATAAGCTAGGTGTAATGATAGTTTATAACAAACAAAATATAGAAAAAACTTTACCTTAATGAATCTACACTCTTGTAACCATTGATGTTTGTTAGTCTGTTTCTTGAATTACTCATTAGGTTGCTGAAAGGCTGTCATTAGATAGATGCTCAAAAAATCATAGAAACAATAGCTACATACACACAGAAGTAGATGTATGAAGATATTAATATGAAAAAAGATACTAGTCTGCACATTCAGATAATATATGATTAATAATATTGATTACATAAGTTTAAATACATGATGTTAATGATAATCACAAAATAACTAACATTTATTTGAAATAGTCAGTATGCTAATAGCTTCATTTGCATCATTATATTTAATACCCACAGCAAACCTGTAAGATAGTCACTGTTTTATTTCTAATTTAATAATAGCATGGAATAGCTTAGAGATGTTAACTTAATGGTCCAGGCCCTTATTTAAGAGGATGACCTGTGGTTCAATCTTCAGATTGCTTAATTTCTTTCTTTTTTTTTTTTTTTTGAGTTGGAGTCTCACTCTGTCGCCAAGACTTCCCGGTCACCGCAGCCTCCACCTGCTGGGCTCCGGCGATCCTTCTGCCTCAGCCTTCCCAGTAGCCGGAATTACACGCATGCGCTACCATGCCCGGCTGATTTTTTTTTTTTGATTTAGTGTAGAGATGAGGTCTTGCTGCCCATTCACTGTAGAGATGAGGTCTCACTGCCCAGGCGGGTCTCGAACCCGAGGGCTCAGGCAATCTACTCACCTCAGCCTCCCAATGGCGCAGGATTACGGGCTGAGCCACCGAGCCCGGCTTGGATTGCTTAATTTCAAAGTCCGTGTTCTTCCTACGTAAGCCTGGTGAATTAAATTTTAAAAAATCCATGCTAACTAAAATAGTTTTAAACTAATAATCTCTTTGGAAGCATAAAAAATAAAGGATCAACATAGCTGAATTTTAATAATAGATCTGCTTCTTTCTAATTTTGTATCTTATCCTAGCATTGATTTCAACATTTCTAAAATGATAGTTGTTTATTTCAGGGTATATTCCTTCCCTTATAAATCTCTACAATCTTTGAAGGGCATCTGAAGGTAATTTTCTGAGAGTTGTATATTAGTATTTTTTTGTCAGAGTTTTAGTTTATGTTACAGATTGAATTAGAAGTTACTCATTACACTATATTATATCACAATTATTTATTTGACAATCAAAAGAGTTAAAAAATTACTATTTAGAATGGAGAGGTTCACATGCTAATGTGATCACAATAGAAAGAGTCCAAAGTAGCAGAGGAAGCCAGGAAAAGAGATAGCTTTATTCTTAAATGTGGAGTGGCTTTAGGGACATGTTCTATATTGTTATTGAATAGGAACAACAACAACAACAAAAATAAATAAAGGGGAATACATCTAGTTGCCTAAAACTAGAATTCCTAATCAAATTGTTGCTATTAAAAATAATGTGGTTGGCCGGGTGTAGTGGCTCAACCCTTTAATCCCACAATTTTGGAGGCCGAGGCAAAAGGATTGCCAGAGTCCAGGGGTTTGAGACCAGCCTGGGCAACTTGATGAGAAATTAAAAAAAAAAAAAAGAATGTGGCAATTGCATATGCTGACGTAGTGATGCAATGCCACTGCAATTTGGTTACCCAGTATAGAGTTAGCATTCGACATGATGAATTGGAAAAATAATACAAAGAATAATATAGGGAAAGGCAGACTGGGAAAAGGCTCTTCAAAGTTTGAAGTGTGTAGAGATCATGTGGAGATCTTGTTAAAATCTATGTTCTGATTCAGAAGATCTTGGATGGGGTCTGAGATCCCATATCTTTAACAAACTCCTAGGTGATCCTTATGTTGCTGCTGAAAAACTGCACTATGGGCAGCAAGCATCTGGGAGTCTTCTGCAGCCATCCAACACTGACATTAGGGAGATCTGACCAGAATGATGGAATTGGACTGGAGAGGAGTGGGTGAGGGTGAAAGAAAAAGGAAGAATGGCATTTAAAAAAAAATGTGAACCAGTGGTGCCAGAAATGTTTGTTTAGGGAACCCATTCATTGAAATTATAACACCAGATTTTAACACACATACGTGTCTTTACTGTTAGTGAGAATAGCATTCACTATCGCGCGTCCATCCTCCTATGACACATTTGAATGTGTACATAGGAGATGACTTCAAAACACTCACAGAATTTGAGTATCTTATAAACAACTAAGTGGATATGTCAGTGTTCTTCAGATTTGGAGAGATAATTCCTTAAACGTGAAACAGGCATTTTTGTGGCAACCAGGCTCTTTCCTGGGGAACCTCAGTACTGTCAGTCTTTTCAGCTTTCCACTGGGAACGGTGTGTTCCCTCTCTACTTAGACTAAAAAGAGATTCTGCTGGTTTCTGTGAGATTCCTGCCCACACTTATGAAACAGCATAGCTAGTCTTGTCAAAGGTGTTGTTTCTTGTTAAATACTAGGTTTACAACTGATAATGCTAACCAGGTGACTGGGTAATAAATATCTTTGGTATCTACAAGCTAGACTTTTCCAACACTTTACCAATGAACAGTAATAAACCATTGAGTCAATGACACTATTTTGTATATAAAAAGTTCCTTGTTAAAATAACTAAAGTCAGTCAGGTTTGGTGGCTCAGCCTGTAATCCCGCGCCTTTGGGAGGCTGAGGTGAGTGGATTGCCTGAGCCCGCGGGTTCGAGACCGCCTGGGCAGCAAGACCTCA